>NC_134405.1:258554031-258794031 GCF_038048845.1 Mixophyes fleayi | reverse complement strand
AGACAAAGCTTTGGAAGATGAAGACGAGGAGATCACCGTCATCCAGACCAGTCCTATATCACAGTTGGAGATGGTGAACCCAGTAAAAAACAATGTGGTCACACATACAAGAGATAAGCAATTGAAATGATGATTGAAAACAAACTTCAGAAGGGTAAATCCGCCAGTTGTCCAAAAATTGGCTGTAATCACTCTGACATGAGTATATCAGATCTTGTTCCCGACAATGCACTAAAAAGAGCCATTGACATTCTCAGAAAAAGCAAGGTCATCACTGAGTTTCAAATCGGCCCCAATCCCAAAAAAATGTAAATATTGCTATGTACCTTTGACATAAAGTGCAGATTACAAACACTTTGTGCAATACTGATGGAACAGCAGTAAAGTGGAAGATTTGAGTAATACATATACACGTCTATTTAGACATCCATACTTACATTACTTCTGGAAGCAACATTGTTTTTTGTTAATAAAACTGTTGTCTTTAAACCATTAAAAAAAAAATAATAGTAATTCTCCACCATTATTTGAATGCTGATAGTAGGATCAGGTGGAGTTAAGGCAGAGGTGTCACTAATTATGGTCAATTATTTTACAGTAGACCAGACCAGGGGGTAAATGTATCAAAGTGCGAGTTTGCCAGCGTGTTTAAATTGCGGCAAATCGGGGTTGTTTACCCACAAGTTTAAAAAAAAACAACTGAAATGTATCAAGCTGTGATTTTGACACTGATGTTCAAAATTGCTGGTCATCTCTGGCGATTTTGTGCGATGTAAACACTCCCGAGTTTAGCTAACTCTCCTGTGTTTGGCAAACTCTCCTGTGTTGTAACAGTGAGTTGTAAACACATCACTGTTACACTGCCCCTGTCATACAGCTGCCGGAGCTCCGGCAGCTGTTAAAACTGTAAAGAATAGATCAAAGTGAAAAAAAAAAAGCGTGGGGTCCCCCCTCTATTCCAGCTTAACCCTAGTGCTGCCTGACTAGTGCTGGTTCCGTGAAAATCGGGGAAAAATTTTGCGTGGGGTCCCCCCGATTTTCACTTTACCAGCACTAGGCAAACCAGCCAGGGTTGGTGGCACTATAGCAGTGGGACACACGGCAGGGGTCCCCCTGCCATAATGACTAACCAACCCTAGACTGTTCAGCGCTGGGCTGGATTCCCTAGGGAGTGGTTTCCGCCGAAAAAAACGAGCGGGCCCCCCTAGAAAGAACCAGCCCAGTGCTGATAGCACTAGGGCTCTTCCTACTACCCCTGGGCTGTGGGTAGTAAGGTAATACGGCGATAAAGAATGAAAAATAAAAACGGACGCCATTTTGTTTTGTGGAACTACAAGTCCCAGCCAGCCAGGTTGCCAAAAATAGTGTGGCCATGCTGCTGCTTGTATAACTACAAGCACCAGCATACCCACGGCAGCCAGGGCATGTTGCACTTGGAGAACCACAAGTGCCAACATGCCTTGACATCCCTGGCTTGCTGGGACCTGTAGTTCCACACAAAAAAATGTTAAATAAACAACAGCACCCTAGTAAACAACACATCTATTTATTAAAAATAAAAAACCTACAATAAATACACTAACCACCTTCATTTAAACCACATCTATTTATTAAAAATAAAAACACCCCAAATACTCACCAAAGATGTCTTCTTTCTTCTCGAAAAGCTCCGTGCTTGCCCCAGTCCCATAATATTTATATTTCAAAAAGTTTTGGCTTGCCCCAGTCCCAGCAAAATTATACTTCCAAAATGGCTTGAATAATATCTTCTTCACTTCGCCCAGAAGGGGCCCCTTGTTGATTGAAGTCTTCTTTGCTTCGGCCAGGAGGGCCCCATATTTGTACATCCCACGACACTTTCATGTTGATTGAAGAAAAATAAAAAAACTGTGGAGCCGCCGCTAACACCTCATTAGTGTGTACATCATCCTCACACATTATTAATTCATCCCCACTGGAATTCACCATTACAAAAGTCACTGTACTTTAATGTAATTGGCGGTAAAGGCCTTCCTCGTGGAAATTGTAGTTCATTTTTATGAACATCATCTTTTCCACACTTTGAGGAAGTAGACTCCTACGCCGATCGCTGACAAGGTTCCCAGCTTGGCTGAAACCTCTTTCTGAGTACACACTAGAGGGTGGGAAGCTTAGTGTCACGACTAACCCATCCTTGCTCCAGTGCTGTCTTGTGGGTGGCAGCTCGTGTGATGAAAGCCTGGGGTGGGTTTTTCAAACCCGATTTTAACTCACCAGCCCTCGTTCCAGCAATGTCTCATTGCACTGCGGCACGACTCTTCCAGGTGGCGGCTCACGTGACTGCGGCTGTGGCACAAGAATCAAACCTGCGCTAGGTGTTTAACTACTCTGAGACTCGCTCAGTGTCAGAGCAACATCGTTGCCAGTTCCTGACTCGTGGGTTGTGTATAGCCTCCTTGATCCTGATAAACCTCTTGTGTACCAGACCTCTGCTTGCTTGACCATGATCCTGATTAACCTCCTGTGTACCAGACCTCTGCCTGTTTGACCTCATTCCTGATTACCTCCTTTATTCCTTGCTACCAGTTTTCTCCACTGTACTACTCCCTGATGCACCCTAGAAAACTGCGACCTGCGGGTTCCCAGCAGCAAAGTCCATTCTGCCTTGCGGCGGTTCTTGGTGAATACCGGGGTATCCGTTAGACTCCGTACCACTTGGCCTGCCAGTGTCAATCAGGGTTAGTACCAAGGTCCTCTGGTTCAGATTCGAAACAGTTTGCTCTGATTTAAAAAAAAAAAAAATGGACAACACCCCATTGTGCATACCCAATCCTTCCAAGTTCAATTGGGACCCTAAGCTTTGCAGAGGATTTTCGAATCAATGCACCATTCATTTTGACCTTCTTCCTGGCAATTTCCCTTCTGAGAAAGCCAACGTCGCTTTTATTATATCTCTCCTTTCTGGACAAGCCCTGGCATGGGCATCTCCTCTGTGGGAGAGGAATGACCCGGTTCTATATAACTATACTGAATTCCTATCTACTTTTGAGAACATTTTTGACGAGCCTGGAAGAGTCTCTAATGCAGCCACCAGAATTCTACATTTGCGGCAAGGTTCTCAGACGGTCGGGCAGTACGCAGTGCAATTCAGAACTATGGCCTCTGAGCTCCATTGGAACAACTAAGCTTTAACAGCTACTTTTTGGCAGGGGGGTCCGATCGAATAAAGGACGAATTGGCTTCAAGAAAACTTCCCACAAGTCTTGATAATCTTATCTCCTTTTGTATCAAAGTGGACTTGCACTTCAAGGAAAGGTCTCTTGAGAAATAACAATCTAGGCGTAGTACCATTCGGCCTTGCACCTCATTTTCAGACACCAGCTTTCCCTGAAGAAGAAACCATGCAGATGGGTAGAGCACGTCTGACTCCTGAGGAAAGAGAATGCAGGTTCAAGAACAAGCTCTGTCTGTATTGTGGTGGAAATGGTTTTTGCTTGAGTACTTGCACTCTACGTCCGGGAAACGGCAAGGCCTAACAAGACAAAGAGAGGTCCCGTCAGGTCTAAATTGTTCCTCTCTCTCCAGTCCTTAGACTGAAGATAACTTTCTTTTCTCTGTTTTCCTAGTTTTTGGGTCTCAACCGATACACTTTCATGCTCTGGTGGATTCGGGTGCAGCAGGCAATTTTGTTTCAGCCCCTTTAGTGAATCAGTTCTTCATTCAGACGGTTCCGTTAGATCGACCCATTCGTCTCACGGCAATTGATGAAAGTAGGATTAGTGACGATATTGTTCTAAATCAGACCGTTCCTCTCGTCCTTTAAGTAGGGGTTTTACACAAGGAAGTGATATCATTTTTGATGATTTCGAAGGCCATCAATTCCCTGATTCTTGGTCTACCTTGGCTCCGCCTTCATTCTCCTCTTCTGGATTGGCATACTGCTCAGGTTCTCTCCTGGAGTGCTCATTGTCATGCCCATTGCCTGACTAAGGTGGTTCCTTTACACTCTTCATAATCAGTTCCTGTCCTTCCTCTGCAATACCAAGGTTATGCTGATGTCTTTTCTGAACAGGAGGCGTCCAGACTTCCTCCCTATCGAATTTGGGACCGTAACATTGATCTCCTCCCAGGGAGTCCCATTCATAGTTGACGTGATTACCCTTTATCTCTTCCAGAATCTAAGACCATGTCCAAATATATTCAAGAAAATCTTAAGAGAGGATTCATTCGGAAGTCGCCTTCCCCTGCAGGAGAGGGATTTTTTTTGTAAAAAAGAAGGATGGGGTCTTTGCCCTTGTATAGTTTTTCAGGGTTTTAATGCCATAACCATTAAGAATTGTTATCCGCTACCACTAATTTCTGAACTTTTTAACCACATAAAAGGGGCTACCGCTCTTTCAAACTAGACTCACAAGGGGCTTACAATCTCATCCGTATCAAGCAAGGAGATGAGTGGAAGATGGCTTTTAATATTCATGTCGCTCATTTTGAATATCTTATGATGCTTTTTGGATTGTGTAGCGCCCCAGTGGTCTTCCAAAACTTCATTTCTCAAGACCTTTTGTACCAATTTGTAATAGTTTATCTTGATGATATTCTCATTTTTTCTCAGGATCTTCCTTCTCACAGGGGACATGTGACAGAAGTACTCTCTCGTCTCAGGACGCATAAACTATTTTGTAAATTTTAAAAATGTCTCTTCAAACAGGGACAGTTATCTTTTCTGGGTTACCATATTTCGGGCACAGGGTACATGGATCCTGCCAAAGTGAAGGTCATTTCTGATTGGCCACAGCCTACTGGGCTGAAGGCTATTCAATGCTTCTTGGGTTTTGCAATTAGTAAAGGCAAAAATATTAAGGGCTACTCTTCCATCATTGCGCCCATCACAGCCTTGACCATAATATCGGCCAATACCACTTTGGACCCCGGAAGCTGTTAAGGCCTTAAAGCAACTGAAAGCTGTCTTTTCTTCAACACCTATTTTGCTGCAACCAGATTGTCAGCGTCCATTTTTCGTGGAGGTGGACGTCTCCTCTTATGGTACTGGTGCCATCTTGTCTCAAATGGACTCAGTAGGAAGATTCATCCCTGTGGTTTTTTCTCTCGGAAATTTTTACCTGCCGAGAGGAACTATGGAATTGGAGATAAAGAATTATTAGCCATTAAATTGGCCCTTTCCGAGTGACGGCATTTGCTGGAGGGGGCTTTATTTCCTGTAACTATTTTCATTGACCATAAGAACCTCTTATAGTTACAATCTGTGAGTTGTTTGAATTCTCGTCAAACAAGGAGGTCACTCTTTTTCTCCCGGTTCAACAGTAAATTGACATATCGCCCTGGACCCAAAAATAAGAAAGCCGATGCTCTTTCTAGGTCCTTCGATTTTTCTGACAGTGAACTTTCCAAGAAGAATAAGCTAATCTTTGATCCTGAGTATATTCTGGCTACCACACCCCTTGTGGAATCCAGTTGCTCCCTGGGAAGTCCGTCATTCTTCCACATTTAAGGAGTAAATAGCTTTGTTGGGCCCATGCCGACCATGCTGGTGTCAGGAAGACTTGGGAGCTTCTCTCACATAGCTATTGGTGGCCTTCGTTACGCAAGGATGTGAAAGCTTTTGTAGCCACTTGTAGTGTGTGCGCTCAGCATAAAGTCCCTCGAGGAAAACCATATGGGCCTCTCGTGCCTCTGCCTGTTCCTGAAACTCCTTGGTCTCACTTGTCCATGGATTTTATTGTGAACCTACCTCCCTCCAAAACATGTATGGTCATTTGGGTCATCACTGACCGGTTTTCTAGGACCGCTCATTTTGTCCCTCTCAAGGGTCTCCACTCTTCTTCTACCATGGCATATCTATTTATTAAAGAGGTGCTTCGTTTACATGGATGTCCTCTTCACATTGTATCTGACCATGGTACACAGTTTGTTTCAAAATTCTGGAGAGCTTTTGTGGTTAATTGGGGATTAAGCTGGACTTCTCGTCTGCCTATCATCCTCGGTCCAATGGTTTAACCGAAAGAACCAATCAGGAACTAGAGAAATATCATCAAATGTATGTGTCTGCTAACCAAAAGGACTGGGTTAAATTTCTCCCATGGGCAGAGTTTGCCCATAATTATCATTTTCATGAGGCTACTTCTAATTCTCCCTTCTTCGTGATGTATGGGTTTCACCCTAGACTTCCCAAATTATCCCAGATTCTGAAATCTCCAGTGCCTGCAGTGAATCCTCTTTTCCACAAATTCTCTTCTATTTGGACCCAGGTCAAAGAAAACTTAAAGGAAGCCTCTAGTCATTCCAAGACAAATTTTGATAGAAGAAGATGTGTGGTTCCTAAACTGGTTCCTGGGGACTCAGTGTGGTTATCCTCTAGGAATATCCGTTTAAAAGTTCCAACTATGAAATTGGCACCCAGATTAATTGGTCCATTTAAGATCTTGGAGATTGTTAATCCAGTAGCCTTCAGATTGAATTGCCACCTTCCCTTCGCATTCCGAATGTGTTTCATGTATCTCTTCTGAAACCTGTTGTTCGGAATCAATTTTCTTCCCGCTCTAAACCACTGTCTCCTGTATGGACCCAAGACTAATGGGAATATGTAGTGAAGGAGATTTTGGATTCTCGTGTATACAGAGTTGCGGTACAGTTGCTTGTGAATTGGAAAGGTTATGGTCCTGAGGAACGTTTGTGGGTCAAGACTTCAGATAGATATGCTCCTCATCTTCTTAAGCAGTTTCAAAGGAAAGTACCCAATAAACCTGGCTAGGGTGTCCAGAGTCCACCTTTACGGCAGGGGGTACTGTCACGACTGTCCTTGCTCCAGCGCTGTCTTGCGGCACCGCCGCCCGGAAGTTCTGGATGGCAGCTCACGTGATGACAGCCTGGGGCGGGTATTTCAAACCTGATTTTGATTCACCAGCCCTCAGTTTTGGACTTTACTGCCGGGGTAGCACAGTTCTTGGCAGTCTCTAGTGCAGTTGGGCAGCGTCATAGGTAGAAAAGAAAGAGGAGGGGAAGCAGTGTTCTTCAAAGTCTCCAGTGACATTCAGGAGATCTCAATTGCTCCATTGCTAATTGCTGAAATAAAAATAATCGGGCTGGCAGGCTTGGTCTTCTAAATCTGCAGTTACATTGCACTGTGTTATATTGGTAACACACAAGAGGAGAGCTCCATTGCTCCATTGCTAATTCTCATTGCTGAAATAATAGGGCTGGCAGTCTTGATCTAAATCTGCAATCACATTGTACTGTGTTATCAAAATGGATTCACAGCAGTAAACAGAAGACCAAAGCTATCAAAATTGACAATAGTCTCTCTCTGAATCTGTCTGTCTGTGTGTGTATGTTACGGAATTTAGACTGTAAGCTCCAATGGGGAAGGGACTGAAATTAATGAGTTCTCTGTACAGCGATGCGGAATCAGTGGCGCTATATAAATAAATGATGATGATAATGATGATGATGAAAGCTTATTGAGACAGACACAAATATAGGGAAGGGTGCATAAATTAAAGCAAGACATTCACAAAACTTCGAACAGTGATGGGGAATCAGTTGGAGGGGGTAAGGGACGGGGAGACACAAGCCCAAGGTTTTAATGAATAAACAAACACATACGGGGAGAAGAGGGAGGGAGAAAATGAATCATCTTCCTCAGGACTGTCAATGGTGTTATCGTCCCTTAGCAGACTGTGGAACAGCCTGCGACAGTCCTGGATGGTCATCTTCTCCCTTTTCAGGATGAGGTGATTCCTGGCAAGCCAAATAGCATCCTTAAAGCAGTTCATAAGGCGCCAGGCCTCCTGGATTGCCCCAATGGTGTGGGTCCCAGGAAATAATCCATAAAATACTGAATGGTATGAAAGGTAAGATCTGGGCACATTGTACTTAAGTTCATCTTATAAGGGATCCAATAGTACCTGTGCAGTGGGGCAGTCCAAAAAAATAAGCTGTGCTGTTTCCCTTCTGGTGATGCAGAAGGGGCAGTGGACATATCGCCACAGGTTCTGGGAGTGCATGAATGTCCTGAGAGGCAGACCCCCTGGATAGCTATCCATGCAATGTCTTGGTGTCTATTAGTCAGCTTCTTCCCAAACATGTTTTTGTTATTGCAGCAGGGAGCCCTGGAACAGACTCCATATTGTCATTAGCTCTGATGAGCTTGTGGACAGTTTTTGGCTTTTTATATTTATATATATATATATATATATATATATATATATATATATATATATGGGTTGAGTACAATATAACTATAGTGAGAATTCCGACACGCAGAATTCCTGCAAAAAAACAAAAAACGAAAGAAAATTAAACAGACTTACCGTCAATCCGACACTGGAGATGACCGATGGAAACAGCAAGGTATTCCGATGAAAGAACTGTGCAGCAATGCAATTTGACGTCATTGCGACGTCTTTTAATCTAAATTTAAACCGGCAATGTGGAGGCCACAAGGGTTAAGTGTTTAAACAATTAACCCCACATTGCCGGTTTAAATAAAGATTGACAGACGTCGCGATGATGTCAAATTGCATTAGCAGCTTCACCATTTTGTGAGTCACAGCAATCTCACTCCATGATAGTGCTGAATCTGCAGCTAACCACAGGATGTGATGACATACCATGTCTGTATTGCGCAAGGAACACGTCTATTAAGGTTTCTGCCTTAATCGTCGTAATTTCATTTTTTTTTTGCAGTTTGAGTTGAAGAGTTTCAATCATTTTCTTAGATTGTAGATTGTGTATAAGAAACCTTAATTGGAGATGTTAAACCGTAAGGTTTTTTGTCTATGGAATAAACATATATATATATACACGAGGCATGTCTATTAAATAATGAGACTGATTAAATATCTCACCTTTATTTATTGGTATTACAAATTTAATGTTTGTCCCCTTCAATATACTCCCCATTTGCAGTAATACATCGCTGTAGTCTTGTTTTCCACTGATCGAAGGCATAGAGCAAATCAATTTCTGTCACTTGTTTTAACATATCTGCCGTTTTCTTCTTTACAGCATCAACTGACTCAAAATGTGTCCCTTTAAGCACTGATTTAACTTTTGGAAAAAGATGAAAATCGCATGGTGCTAAATCGGGCAAATATGGAGGATGTTCAAGTGTAGTAATGTATTTGTTGGTCAAAAACTGCTTCACAGAAAGTGCTGTGTGAGCAGGTGCATTGTCCTGGTGAAGAAAGAAACCATTTTTCCACAGTTACGTCAGTTTCTTTCTGACTCTTTCTCAGCTTTTGCAAAACTTTCTTATAATAATGCTAATTAACTGTTGTGCCTTCTGGAACTCATTCTTCTAAAATTACACCCTGGATATCGAAAAAAACAATGAGCATTGCTTTGAATTTTGATTTGCTTTGAGAAGCCTTTTTCATTGGTGATGACGGTGTTTTCCAGTACATTGACTGTCTTTTGGTTTCAGGATTGGAATGGAAGATCCAGGTCTCATCACAAGTGATTACTTTATGAAACAGGTTTGGCTCTGTGTCAAGTTGCTGCAGAGTGTCAAACATGACATTCCTTGCAACATTCTTTTTGCTCTGGTGTGAGAACCCTTGGGACCATCTATGCACAAAGTTTCGTCATGTTAAGATCCTCACGCAAAATTTTCCATACGGTGTCTTTGTCAATGTTCACGGATTCAGCTATAATTCGAAACACTTCCCAATTGTAAAGCGCTACGGAATTTGCTGGCGCTATATAAATAAATGTTGATGATGATGAACACTGAGTCGGCGGTCTTTTCGAACAATCTGCCTGATTTTTTCTAAACTTTCTTCGGTTCCTGAAGTGCAAGTTCGTCCAGGGCGTTCATGATCTTTGACAAGCTCACGCCTCTCGCTAAATCTTATGTGCCACTCAAACACATGCACACGAGACAAGCAGTCATTCCCATAGGCCGTAGTAAGCATTTGAAAACATTCAGTTGGTGTTTTGTGCAATTTTACTTTAAAATTTTACTAAAAATTTCAAATTGACCGGTTGTTCAACTTTTAAACTTAGAATTTTTCGGCACGGTACAGAAAACACAAAAAAACTAAATGGCGACTCACAATCAACTGAACATCATAGAGTGCTGTAGGTTGTCATGCAGGTTCAGACCGGTTCAAGGTTACTACGTATGTAGTTATAACAGGTTCAGTATTCAATAACATTATAACAGGGTGTGTCTGTGTCAGGGCAAAAACCTGACACAGACACACCCCTTCTGTTTGCTGTGAGGAGGAACATTTCAAACGATACGTTCACGAGAGGACATTGATATCCAGAAGGATCACCTATTCAACATAATCAGTTTCTGAAGTGTCCACCATATTCCCCTCTTCTGGACATATTTGGATGAGAGCACACCAAAACACAGATAAGCCTATATATTTTTTCTTTCGGTACGCATAATTGTATTGGAGTGGTCTATGGTGGAGGGTTTCACATATTTGAAGATATTACACTATTATGTGATACTTTCTGTTTCCCCTGATATTCGCGAGAGGACTCTGATATCCAGAAGGATCATCGATTCAACATAATCAGTTGCTGAAGTGTCTATCATATTCCTCTTTCTGGTATGCATGCAATTTCTATGTTTTAATATATTGAAGGCGCCTACTTCATATTTTCTTTGGAACTATTTGTTGTATTTCTGGACTAACCTACCAGGCTTGAAGTGGTGCAGCCACCTGCACATATGGGACTCATATCTATGTGATTTATTTATTTGCTGTAATCAGTAATTTTGTAGAGCGCCCTTTGTGTCCTTCCTGTATATATATATATATATATATATATATATATATATTTATTAGAGATGAGCGGGCTCGGATATCTGAAATCCGAGCCCAACCGAACGTTGCCGATCCGAGCCGGATCCGAGACAGATCCGGGTATTCCCGAAAATTACAAAACTGAAACCGAGGCTCTGAGTCATAATCCCGATGTCGGATCTTGCGATACTCGGATCCTATAAATTCCCCACTAGTCGCCGTCATCTTCACTTGGGCATTGATCAGGGTAGAGGGAGTTTGTGTCAGGTGGTCCTCTGTCCTGCTATATCTCGTGCTGTGCTGTGCTGTTCTGTGCTGTGCTGTGCTGTGCTGTGTTCTGCTCAGTCCAGTGGTGCTGTGTCCTGTGCTCTGTCCTTCTGAGTTCAGTGGTGCTGCTGGGTCCTGTGCTGTGTCCTGTTCAGTCCAGTGGTGCTGTGTCCTGTGCTCTGTCCTTCTAAGGGCATTGTTATTTCCCCATTATTCCCAAATTATAAAAAATTTCAAAAAAAGTTATAAAAAAATTACAAAAAAAGAAATTATAAAAAAAAAAAAAAAATATCCCAAAACAATCCTGCAGTATAAGTCCATTGGTATACTGCTATATTACAAAGTTCACTGATTCAGCAGTATAAGTCCAGTGGTACTGATATATTACAAAGTTCACTGATTCAGCAGTATAAGTCCAGTGGTACTGATATATTACAAAGTTCACTGATTCAGCAGTATAAGTCCAGTGGTACTGCTATTACAAAGTTCACTGATTCAGCAGTATAAGTCCAGTGGTACTGATATATTACAAAGTTCACTGATTCAGCAGTGTAAGTCCAGTGGTACTGCTATTACAAAGTTCACTGATTCAGCAGTATAAGTCCAGTGGTACTGATATATTACAAAGTTCACTGATTCAGCAGTATAAGTCCAGTGGTACTGATATATTACAAAGTTCACTGATTCAGCAGTATAAGTCCAGTGGTACTGATATATTACAAAGTTCACTGATTCAGCAGTATAAGTCCAGTGGTACTGATATATTACAAAGTTCACTGATTCAGCAGTATAAGTCCAGTGGTACAGATATATTACAAAGTTCACTGATTCAGCAGTATAAGTCCAGTGGTACTGCTATTACAAAGTTCACTGATTCAGCAGTATAAGTCCAGTGGTACTGATATATTACAAAGTTCACTGATTCAGCAGTATAAGTCCAGTGGTACTGATATATTACAAAGTTCACTGATTCAGCAGTATAAGTCCAGTGGTACTGATATATTACAAAGTTCACTGATTCAGCAGTATAAGTCCAGTGGTACTGCTATTACAAAGTTCACTGATTCAGCAGTATAAGTCCAGTGGTACTGATATATTACAAAGTTCACTGATTCAGTAGTATAAGTCCAGTGGTACTGATATATTACAAAGTTCACTGATTCAGCAGTATAAGTCCAGTGGTACTGATATATTACAAAGTTCACTGATTCAGCAGTATAACTCCAGTGGTACTGATATATTACAAAGTTCACTGATTCAGCAGTATAAGTCCAGTGGTACTGCTATTACAAAGTTCACTGATTCAGCAGTATAAGTCCAGTGGTACTGATATATTACAAAGTTCACTGATTCAGCAGTATAAGTCCAGTGGTACTGATATATTACAAAGTTCACTGATTCAGCAGTATAAGTCCAGTGGTACTGATATATTACAAAGTTCATTGATTCAGCAGTATAAGTCCAGTGGTACTGATATACAAAGTTCACTGATTCAGCAGTATAAGTCCAGTGGTACTCTCCTTTGCCGCATATAATTTTTAAAGGCTTTGCCGAGTGTGTGTGGCTTAGGGGTACGCTCTCTTGTGCTACATATAATGGAAAACCAAAATTTGGAGGATAAAGTAGGGAAATATCAAGACCCACTTCCTCCTAATGCTGAAGCTGCTGCCACTAGTCATGACATAGACGATGAAATGCCATCAACGTCGTCTGGCAAGCCCGATGCCCAATCTCCTAGTACAGGGCATGTAAAATCCAAAAAGCCCAAGTTCTCAAAAAATAGCAAAAAGAGAAACCTAAAATCATCTGAGGAGAAACGTAAAGTTGGCAATATGCCATTTACGACACGTAGTGGCAAGGAACGGCTTAGGCTCTGGCCCATGTTCATGACTAGTGGTCCAGCTTCACCCAAGGATCTAAGCCCTCCTCCTCCCCCCACCTACAAAAATTTAAGAGAGTTATGCTGTCAGCAACAACAACAAAACAGCAAAGAACTCTGCCTTCTAAACAGATGACATCACAAATCCCCAAGGCGAGTCCAAGGGTGTTGGTGGTTGTGAAGCCTGACCTTCCCATCACTGTACGGGAAGAGGTGACACCATCCAGCATTTGCAGCACGCCCTCTGCATATGCTGGAAGTATCACCCACAGTCCAGTTACAGATTTGGCTAATAAAGGTGTGA
Organism: Mixophyes fleayi; assembly: GCF_038048845.1. Classification (NCBI taxonomy): domain Eukaryota; kingdom Metazoa; phylum Chordata; class Amphibia; order Anura; family Limnodynastidae; genus Mixophyes; species Mixophyes fleayi. The sequence continues at coordinate 258,780,821 of NC_134405.1, read as the reverse complement.
ATGTTGTACACCGGGAGGAGGATATTGATGTAGCTGGCGCTGAGGAGGATGTTGATGATTATGATGCAGACAGATACCAAACTGCCTTTCTTAATTTCTATTTATATTCTAGATTATATAATGGCTGAATAGTTTTCTATTTTACTCCTAGTGGAGAGGGGATCTGATGCAGACATATACCAAACAGCCATTGTCCATTTCTTTGTATATTTGAACTTCTAGTTCTACAGTCTATGCAGGCTGCTTTTTTTATATTCAACTACAAGTGTAGGGCGGGGGGAGAGCATAGATAGCCACCAAAGTAACGTGGTCCATTTAATTTCACTTTCTAGCTCCACAGTCTGTGCAGCCTGCTTTTTTTTATCTTCAAAGTATTTACAAGCCTTGCAATCTAAATTAACTAGACGTAGTGACGTGCTAGAACTCCACCCTCTATATGCTGCAGAGGAGCATCAAAAGGCCATTCAAGCCTACACAGCCACCTACGACATAGGAAAAGAAGTGGGGATGCGCCTGAGTCAAGCGCACTGGAGAATGATTTCCGTGTTGTGCAAGGTTCTGCAGCCATTTGAACTTGCCACATGAGAAGTCAGTTCCGATACTGCCAGCTTGAGTCAGGTGATTCCCCTGATCAGGCTTTTGCAGAAGCAGCTGGAGAAAGTGAGGGAGGAGCTGGTACACCATTGCGATTCCACCAAGCATGTAGCTCTTGTGGATGAAGCCCTTCGTACGCTTTGCCAGGATCCGAGGGTGGTCAGTCTTTTAAAGTCAGAGGAATACATTCTGCCCACCGTTCTCGATCCTCGGTTTAAAGCGTATGTTGTGTCTCTGTTTCCGGCGGACACAAGTCTACAGGGGTGCAAAGACCTGCTGGTCAGGAGATTGTCCTCTGAAGAGGACCGTGACATGCCACCAGCTCCACCTTCATTTTCATCACTGTTTGTGCAGTTCCAAAAAAGAGGAACTGCCATTTCTATTGCTACCTTCTTTCTTTCTATATTTGAAAAAAAAAACAAAAAACTGACATTTATAGTACTATCTTCTTTCTTTCTATATGTAAAAAAAAATAAAATAACTGCCATTTCTAGTACTACCTTCTTTCTTTCTATATTTTTTTTAAAAAAAATAACTGACATTTATAGTACTACCTTCTTTCTTTCTCTATTTAAAAAAAAAAACCTGCCATTTCTAGTACTACCTTCTTTCTTTCTATATTTAAAACAAAAAAAACCTGCCATTTCTAGTACTACCTTCTTTCTTTCTATATTTAAAACAAAAAAAAAACTGCCATTTCTAGTACTACTTTCTTTCTTTCTCTATTTAAAAGAAACTAAATAACTGCCATTTCTAGTACTACCTTCTTTCTTTCTATATTTAAAACAAAAAATAACTGCCATTTCTAGTACTACCTTATTTCTTTCTCTATTTAAAAGAAACTAAATAACTGCCATTTCTAGTACTACCTTCTTTCTTTCTATATTTAAAAAAAAAAAAACAAACTGTCATTTCTATTACTAAGTTAATTGTTTGTGCAGTCACAAAAAAGAGGAACTGCGCCCTTAACTGCTATGTTGGTTTTAGACGTCCATCCGGTGTCCGCCATCTGTTCCCTGGAATTCAGACCAGTTGAGGTTTTTTTTTATTATATTGTGGCCCCGGTATCAAATTGGGTACCGGAGCCACTCCACTACGCAGTCCAGAGACTTGTTTGGTGGAATTAAGACCAGTTGATGCCGGTTTTCTTATTATATTGTGGTGACCACTCCTCTACGCAGTCAAGGTACAATTTTTGGTGTAATTAAGAGCAGTTGATGGTTTTCTTATTATATTGTAGGGACCACTCCTCTACGTAGTCCAGATACAATTTTTGGTGTAATTAAGACCAGTTGATGCCGGTTTTCTTATTATATTGTGGGGACTACTCCTCTACGCAGTCCAGATACAATTTTTGGTGTAATTAAGACCAGTTGATGGTTTTCTTATTATATTATGGGGACCACTCCTCTACGCAGTCCAGGTACAATTTTTGGTGTAATTAAGACCAGTTGATGGTTTTCTTATTATATTGTGGGGACCACTCCACTACGCAGTCCAGAAAGATACCTCGTTGCAACGTTTTGGACTAATAACAATATTGTGAGGTGTTCAGAATACACTGTAAATTAGTGGAAATGATTGTTATTGAATGTTATTGAGGTTAATAATAGCGTAGGAGTGAAAATAAGCCCAAAAACTTGATTTTTGAACTTTTTATGCTTTTTTAAAAAAAAATCCGAATCCAAAACCTTAAATCCGAACCAAAACCTTTCGGCAGGTGTTTTGCAAAACAAATCCGAACCCAAAACCTCAAGCAAATCCGAATCCAAAACACAAAACACGAGACACCAAAAGTCGCCGGTGCACATCCCTAATATATATATATATATATATATATATATATATATATATATATATATTTATATATATGTGTGTGTTTACAGTCAGGTCCATAAATATTGGGACATTGACACAATTCTCATATTTTGGGCTCTATACACCACCACAATGAAATGAAACAAACAAGATGTGCTTTAACTGCAGACTTTCAGCTTTAATTTGAAGGAAATTTTCATCCAAGTCAGGTGAACAGTGTAGGAATTACGGTTTCTATATGTGCATCCCACTTTTTAAGGGACCAAAAGTAAATGGACAAACTAAACAATCCTATATCAAACTTTCACTTTTTAATACTTTGTTGCAAATCCTTTGCAGGCAATTACAGCCTGAAGTCTGGAACGCATAGACATCACCAGACGCTGGGTTTCATCCCTGGTGATGCTCTGCCAGGCCTCTACTGCAAATGCCTTCAGTTCCTGCTTGTTCTTGGAGAATTTTCCCTTCAGTTTTGTCTTCATCAAGTGAAATGCATGCTCAATCGAATTCAGGTCAGGTGATTGACTTGGCCATTGCATAACATTCCACTCGTTAGTCTTAAAAAAGTCTTTGATTGCTTTTGCAGTATGTTTCAGGTCATTGTCCATCTGCACTGTGAAGCACCGTCCAATGAGTTCTGAAGCATTTGACTGAATATGAGCAGATAATATTGCCCAAAACACTTCAGAATTCATCCCGCTGCTTTTGTCAGCAGTCACATCATCAATAAATACAAGTTAACCATTTCCATTGGCAGCCATACATGTCCACGCCATGACACTACCACCATCATGCTTCACTGATGAGGTGGTATGTTTTGGATCATGAGCAGTTCCTTTCCTTCTCCATACTCTTCTCTTCCCACCACTCTGGTACAAGTTGATCTTTGTCTCATCTGTCCATAGGATGTTGTTCTAGAACTGTAATGGCTTTTTTAGATTTTGTTTGCCAAACTCTAATCTGGCCTTCCTGTTTTTGTGGCTCACAAATGGTTTACATCTTGTGGTGAACCCTCTATATTCACTCTTGTGAAGTCTTCTCTTGATTGTTGACTTTGACACATATACACCTACCTCCTGAAGAGTATTCTTGATTTGGCCAACTGTTGTGAAGGGGTTTTTCTTCATCAGGGAAAAAATTCTTCTGTCATCCACAACAGTTGTTTTCTGTGGTCTCTGGGTCTTTTGGTGTTGCTGAGCTCTCCGGTGCGTTCTTTCTTTTTAAGAATGTTCCAAACAGTGGATTTGGCCCTATGTCTCTGAAGGGTTTATTTTGATTTTTCAGCCTATTGATGGCTTGCTTCACTGATAGTGACAGCTCTTTGGATCTCATATTGAGAGTCAACAGCAACAGATTCCAAATGCAAATGTCACACCTAGAATCAACTCCAGACCATTTACCTGATTAATTGATGATGAAATAACAAGGGAATAGTCCACACATGTCCATGAAATAGCTTTTGAGTCAACTGTCCCATTACTTTTGGTTCCTTAAAGAGTGGGAGGCACATATAGAAACCGTTGTAATTCCTACACCGTTCACCTGATTTGGATTTGAATACAAATTAAAGCTGAAAGTCTGCAGTTAAAGTACGTCTTGTTAGTTTGATTTCAAATCCATTGTGGTGGTATATAGAGCCCAAAATATGAGAATTGTGTTGATGTCCCAATATTTATGGACTTGACTGTATGTATATATATATATATATATATATATATATATATATATATATATACACACATACCATGTGGTCATGTGGTACTAATTACTAATATACTGCATATCTTCTTTAATGCCAATAATAAGGTCAAGGGATTTTCATTTGCCTAAGTCATTGCCGCCTAAATGAATGACTAAAATGTCAGAGGCTCCCCATTGCTCTACTTGCCGCTTTAACCATGGTAGGAAATCTGTCCAACAGAGACCCTGTCTAACTAGTCAATTAATCCGAACATCACCCAATCTCTCAAACTTTGACTTAACCCTAGCCTGCTTAGCTGCCCAAAATATATACAAATGCCCAGTGATCCAAATGCTCCTGGCAGCTGCCGTACAACCTGCAGGGAGAGATACAGTGTTAAGCATCGCAACATGTACAATAGGCATCACACATAATGCATCATAGTGCACACATAGTGTGACATAAAGTGACATGTATGTCAAGCATGGAGAATAGCTAAAACGTAGAAAAAGGGGTAGGGGCGGGGTGTGGTTTGGGGGATGGATAGGTCACCCAAACAAAGGTAAAACCCAAATAAAACTCTGGAGGCTCACCACTAATCAGACTTTGATCCAGGGAAAAAATGGGAAAATGCCCACGCTTAAAGCGACGAGAGGAGGAGGCGGGTGGGGTACAGAATAATGAAGCTTGTTATTCCGACAAGACTTACCCCGACGTCTTCACACCGAAGGGCTCCTTCCCGACGATGCTGCAGGACGACTGATGTGCCCACCGACTGCAAGAAATCGCGATGACTGAAGAATCCGGCGCAACTTGACGTCAATGGGATTATATGTACAGACTCCAAGCTCCTATGACTTCATATAGGTTAGGTTACTGACCCTAACTTATTGGGACTATATATACAGACTCCAAGCTCCCCTGAATATCTGTGTCAGATTTTAACACTTTAGTGGTACTAGAAGCTGTAACCCTAATAGCGCATGTTTTACAAGAACTGCTGTTATTTAAACCAGAGTGGACACATATTGCTAACTGTATGTGAGAATTGACACAGTGTATCAATGAATATACTGAATGAAGGAAACTAATTTGCAATAAACTGTGTTACTTCAAATTAATTATACAGTGCCTATGTCAATGGGTATTTTTCCTATCTAACTACAAGTATTACAATTGTGCAACTACTGGCTTCCCGGAAGGGTATTTTTAATTATCTTTATCACTTACTTTTCATTTTTTCATCACTTCTTTATTTTAATATTCGCCGACCTTTAATGATACCTGGTCTATTTGTTTTTAAGACGATTTCTAATAAAATTTGTTTTTATACTTCCTAATGGACTGGAGTGCCTCAGTTAACAACCTCCCTTAGGTGACTTCTCACCACTTATTGTCTTGATCTTTCCGTATAACCAGATTTTTAGTAAGCAAATCTGTGGAACTCTGTTTTTTAGATTGAGCGACCAACTCTGAAACCCTAGAAGCACCAAAAAACCCCAGTGTAAACGAGGTGTGAAATAACTACTTCATAATGGTCCCTAGCGACTGCAGACAGTGCCCACATGAGTTGTGGTAACATTTGTAAAGTCATAGGATGTCGTGGATCTGCTGCGATGGGTCTATCCCGTGCCCAACCCTTAATCGCCTTTGATATGATAAACCCCTTGGTAACATCAACCCTACCATTAAGTCGAGCCATGAAGGAAATGCCACCAAAGTATCTGACATACTTGCTTTGAAGGCCCTGTTGTTGAACTTCTGCCACACAAATTCTATGACCGAGTCCCTCAGACCTGCCTCTGATGTGTCCCTTGTGTTGTTGAATTGGACCCACTAGTGCCAAGCTGCTCGGTAAGCCTGTAAAGTGGATTGAGCTAACCCGCATTCCACCAGCCCCTTTATGCCGGCGTGATAATCCGCCAAGCACAAGAGGGACAGGGAAGGCCTACTCTGTTGGCCTGTGGGGTTAATTCTTTGCATTCACACCACTGAAATCGAGATAGCGCATCAGCTATATCATTATTGACCTCCGGGACATGGCAGACATTAAATGGGATCTCATGCTCTAGGCAGTGTAGGATGAGGTGACATAAAAGAGATATCGCCTGGAGAGCAGACGCACTCTGTTTGCTTATGGACTGTACCCCCAATTTATCACACCAAAGAACCACGTGTCTGCCTCTTAAGGAAACAGACCACAGCTCAACGGCCACAATAATGGGAAATAGCTTCAGGACCAGGAGGTTTTTAACTAATCTGCTCTTGTGCCAGAGATCCGGCCACGGCTCGATACACCATTGCCCATTTAAATACGCACCAAAGCCATGAGTGCCTGAAGAATCAGTAAACAATGTTAAGTGTAATATTATCGATTGGAGGGGTGGCCAATATTCTCTTCCCATTAAAGTCCCTTAAAAATCTCAGCCATACTCGAAGGTCATCCTTTATCTCTAGTGACAGGCAGACAGCAGCGTAAGGCCTATTCCTACCTGCCGTGGCCCTTTGCAGCTTCCGGCAAAATACTCTGCCCACAGGGATAACCCTGCACGTGAAATTAAAAAGGCCTAGAAGACACTGGACTTTCCGCAAGAAACAAAAGAGCTCCCAGTGTTGCGGAAATGGCATCTGTCCATTTTTTAGCTTCTCTTCCGGGAGCCTACAACAACCCGCTGCAGAGTCTATTTCAGTGCCCAGGAATGACAAACATTAAGTGGACCTTCATTTTATTGTGTGCAATAGGAACACCTATGACTGTGAAAAGGGCCTGGGCCAATTGCACGTATCCAAACAAATAGGGGAATTAACCGGGCCTATAATCAAAAAATCATCTAGATAGTGACCCGTTCCAGCCTGAATGCACAAGTGGAGGAAGCTGCTAAACTTCTCAAAGAGGGCACATGATATTGATCAGCCCATGGGCAAGCAACGGTCCACGTAGAACCCTCTGCGGTGTCTAAAACCCATAAACTGGAATGATTTAGGATGGAGAGATAACAAGCAAAAAGCTGACCATGTCTGTCTTAGCCATTAGAGCCCCTTTCCCATTTTCCTGGACTAGCGACAGGACATACTCAAAGGACTGGTACTGAACAGTGCTAACTGCGGGATCGATAGCATCATTAACCGTTTCGCCCGCTGGGTATGACAGATGTTGAATAAGTCTAAACCTACCCTCTGTTTTTTGGGGGACCATCCCTATTGAGGACGGAACCAATTTGGGACTAGGTAGGCGAGTAAACAGACACAACATTCGCCCTAGTCGGACCTCTTTAACTATTTTTTCGTCTAGAACATCCGGAAACGTGAAAGCCGATTTAAGATAACAGGCCATTTGGTTTTTTAAACATCTTAAAACTGGGATTTTAAAGCTGAACTTGAAGCCTTCTCTAATCATGTCTGCAGAACCAGTGTCACTATAAACAATAAGCCACCTGCCCAATTCCTCCAACTTAATTTATGACTTGACTTTGATTCGGAGATGCTGGTATAGCTCCGCGCCCCTACCTCCTCCTGACTTAAATCTGTTGCTCTCCAATGCAACATGGTGACCGCTGCAGGATGAACACACGTGCCTATACTTACATGCTGAGCCCCTTTGACACAAACCGGAATTGAATGCAAAGCACTTTCCATTGGTGGGGAGGGGTGGTTGTGCCCTCCCCACCCCAGTAAACCACCTAGTGTTGGTCACCTCCTGAACCTGACTACTGGTCCTCATCAAGTCCATCCAAGTATCGATATCTTTAAAACCGAGTGGGAGCCAAGCTCAACCGGTGACTTTCTTTCTAAATATCTCGTCATATGCTCTCCATATAACGGGGCTGTCCATTATGTACATGTCACTTATCAAGTGTAGATTCCTCCAAACTTCTATGTGCGCCTAAATTCAGTGTAGAAGGCTGCAAATACACAGAAACCATTAACCCACCTAGGGAATGACTTATAATTCTCCTTCCCCATGCCATTTTTTTCGCAAACTGCTGGAAAACCATCGCTCGGTACACGCTACAAATCAGCTCTTACTGATAGCGCCAAACGGAAAACCAGAGAGAACGGCTGACGAACATACAACTGCTCTTATAAGAGCTACCTAAGCAAAAAGTTTAATACTTACATAACGCTACACACCCATATTCCATAACACTTAGTTTTTATCACCTTGCGCACAACACCTGCCCAACACTTTAAAAGCACACCTCAGCACATAATAACTAACAATTAGAGGCAATCATAACACTAAGTGCCTCTATTTATAGCTCTAGCCAACCAAGAGCTCTTAACACCCCTACAGATACACTAATCACACCCCACACAGAAGGTACCAATCCACCCCAATATACATTGCAAAAAGCTATAAAAACAACACCAGCAAAAGAGCTATAACATTTAAAGCCCCACAAGTATATTGGTGGTACCACCTCTACTGTGTTCTCAACACACCACCCCTACCACCCCCCCCCCCCCCTCCCTCTCTTCTTTTTCTTTTCTCTCCCCAGGTTGCGCCACGGCAAAAACAAGAAGGAAAACCTTTCCTGCCTTCATCTGTCAGGGTGAACATATCCACGTAAATTCCTCTCTTAATTTGTCTCCGGCACTCGGCCTAATGCAACACATCAAAGCCTCATCTCCACTCGCCCTAAATCCCCAGCCCTCAACACTATATCCGGGCCCAGCGCCTGTAGGGGCTTGCTGGCCTGCTTCCCAACCAGTTTCGTTTGAAGGATTCTAATCAATTTACGTGGCCTTTGGTCAGACCCGGAGGACTTCTCGCTAGTGGTTGAAACAGACGGGCTAGTGTCCCGAGATTTTCGTGTGACAGGAGGGTTGTTCTCACCTACTGACCTGAGCACGTCAACCTCGGAGGCTGCACCCGCAGCTGGCTCACTGACACTCGACCACTCCCCCACTGTCTCCACAACTGCTGGTAGCGCTTGAGCTTCCTGCACAGCTGAGGAAATTCCGGATGCCGCTCCCTGCTCCTCCGTATACAGTGCCGATAACTGGGGTAATTTCGACTCTGCAGGCGGATGTTGTCTTTGCGAAACTGAAAATAAAGGTAAGTTAGATTCTGGCAGGCCAGAGCTGACATCCCCTAAAAATGTCGCTTCAAGTTCGGGTATTCTGATTGGAACAAATGTGGATGAGACGACAGGCCTCCTGCCCATCGCCATGATGGGATATGGTTCATACCTCGCTGAAGCCGGTCCTTGCGCCCCCTGGCAGAAGGAGCAATAATGGCTTGAGAATAGGCAAAATTAAGTTGGTGACTGGGTGAGCCCCGGAAATCCACTGGAGGAAAAGGTCATAGAGATGAATCATCAACACTACCTTGCTGATAGTCGAAAACGTGCTCGGCCACTTGGGTACATTGGGCCCCATACCGAGTGCTGGGATCTAGTGAATTGATATCCTGCTCATTGGGGAATGTCTATACCTGCCCGTGCCCGTTACGCTGCTGTCAGTAAATTGAGAAAAATGAGGAGGGGGCAAAAGATGACGCTGCACCAAACTATGGCTATAACTGCTCCCACTTGTGATGTAGGGGAAATTATTCGTAATGTGGCTGGAATTCTGCCCCACAGACAGCTCCCTTAGCGGCAGAAAATCCTGTGCGTCATACCTATCCTGTCCCACCCTTGTCAGTGGCCTACTTGTGGGGAAAAAAACCTTTACTATCTGAGATTCTGCCGCTATGATCCTGAAAAGCCTGGTAGAGAGATCTACATGCCGGGGGCCGGGTGACCATAAAATTGCCCAGCCCATGCAGAGCCCCTGTCACTATTCGCTAAAACAGGTTTGGGGGAAAAACAACTGATACAGTGCTGGATGAAGTATTTCTGTAACATGTGTCCTCCACCGCAGCACAGTAGGGGTTAATGGCAGTGCTAGCCCTACGCCCCCTGTGTCTTGCTGAATGGCTCCCCTTGGTGACCATATAAGCTCCCTGCTATTCCCACTGTGCTCTGGAGGGGGAGGTGGTAGATCCTAAGGGGTTAACTGCCACTCTACTCCTACTAGAGGATAAATTGCCCCTTGCAGCTAGTCTGCATGCCCTCCACACACCCCTATGCGCCCCAGAGCCAGGGAACGCTCCTCACTCAGGGGCTCATGATCTGCGCCTGCGTGTAGGACGTGCGGCTGCCTCTCTGACCATCGCTGGTAAGTATCGGTAGGGAGGTTTCCACAGACACTGCAGGCTGGCGGGAGTCAATGGGAATGATGCCGCTAGCACCACTGTGCCCGGAGGTCCCCTGTGTCATCCCAAGATGACGGCCGGGAGCGGAGGGGGAGGGGAACCCAGCAAAGCCGGGTGCGGCAGAGCACGTTTAGGGCGGGGCATAGCTACCTAGGGGCAGGTGCTTAGAACGGTGAAAAAGGGGGAAGAATGGGAACAGACAAAAAGGGGGAAAAGAAAGGGGGGAGGCACAAACAAAATAAAAGTACAGGCACAGTACAAACAACACAGAATAAGACACACAGCTAAAGGCTAGATTATGAGAGAATAAAATAAAATGCTTATCTCATCTATATATGTGTTCTCCCAGGAATCTTGCAAAGCAGAATGAGGCAAACCAGGAAATGACAAACCCTGTAAAGAACCCAAGACCCTCCATTCAACTATTCATTGGTCAGGCCTGAAACAAAGTTAACCCCTTCAGGTAAATGTAAGCTTGAATGCAACACTGTCATTATTTAATTGCGTTTGTCTATAGGGACTCTCTTGTAATTATTTACATTATTTCCCTTAGACAATACAAGGTACCTGAGTCATTAAGGAAAGTAAGGCAAAAAAAAGAGCAAATGTTCTCTGGGACAAATTATGTTACAATGCAAGGGGTGCAAATTAGTTTATTATTTTGCACATAAGTTGAATACTGGCTGCGTTTTCATCTAGAAAACAAATACTTGATAGCTTTATTGTTACACTAAAATTTAAAGTTGATCTAGGACATGCCCTATCCCAACTATAGATCTGTCCCCACATTTAAAATTTATCTCCCCCTACAATGCAACAAGGTTTTGCCCAGGTACATAGTTACTCCTTTTTTATGCTTTCTCTCCTTAATGACTCAGGCCCATAGTGTTTCCACTCACTCTAAATTTAATTGTCGCAGATGGTTTGTTAAACATTATATAGCATTGTGCATCCCAAAAACATCAGAGCGACAGGTCAACTTAAATAAAGAACTACAGATGAATGTCATGCATTCCTGAATGAAAGAGAAGTAAACGTATTGAAATCAAATCATTAAATGTTTTAAACACAATTTACATGTATTAACCAGTTTTATTCTAAGCAAGAGGAGAAGAGGTCACTTTTTCAATCGCTTTTTCATTCCAATCACAAACAAAGCTAATGTACTTCAAGGCAAGGTAGAATTATCTGTACATTGTCTTCATCTGCATCCGAATGGCCTTGTCCATGTTTTTAAAACCGCAGAACCATAGTGAATAGCCAGTAAATAATTGTATCTATTGTTAGCTTAATTGTTTCAACTAGATATATAGAACTATGCACTGAGTACATGTATGACTCGCCATTCCAAACAATAAGTATTATATTACAAACTGTCACACAATAGAAATGTTTAGACTTAGTTATCCAGTGATTTTCTATAGGTTTATTTTACTAATGGTTTTTATATTAGTATTTATTGTCCTATAGATTGTAAGCTTTCGAACAGGGTTCTCTTACCTCTCTGTCTGTATGTATTACCCAGTATTGTATTATTAATGTTTGTTCCCAATTGTAAAGCGCTACGGAATTTGCTGACACTATATAAATAAATGTTGATGATGATGATTTACAAAATAAATGCAAAAAAATCTAATTGGGAGCACCATTTTATAAGCCGTGCGCATAAAGTACAAGGTCAAGAAATACTCCTTTTCTCCAGCTTGGCTTATTCAATATAGAATAAAAATAAAATAATAATATAACTAGGATAGCTTCTATACACAAAGGGCCCAATTCTTTAAAGTAAGGAAAAAAATTAGTACATTTTCTCCTAGACAAAACCATGTTACAATGCAAGAGCTGGATATTAGTCTATTATTTTGCACATAAGTTAAATACTAGTTGTTTTTTTCATGTAGCACACAAATACTTGATAACTTTTTTACACTGAAATTTAAAGTTGATCTAGGGTATGCTGTACCCCAACTATAAATCTGTCCCTATATTTTAAACTTATATCCAATGTAACATTTATTTGCCAAGGTGCAAATTAACAACATATACTCGGGTGTTCTCGCTTTAAACATTGAAAGCAAAAGGATATATAACATCAGCATGCACTAAACAATTAATAACAAATACATCAATATGTTGCAAATGCTTAAGGAGTCACTTGAAATGAAAGTCAAACAAAGCTAGTATGATGCTCAGATGTTTCTTCCACTTCAATGGTTGATGCTTCCCAAGTGAAATTCAAGATATATGGGAAATATGAAAAACAAAAAACAAATATAGTGTAATATGTTTAAACATATATTATGATGTATTACATCTAATTAAAAATACATATACAGGTGATAAATAAATTAATCTCATAAGGTAGAATTAGCATATCTGATCCTGCTTAACCATGACCTTTCCCTAAACCTCCAGGCAATTTGGATTCAACCATTGACCTGCTCTGATCACACTCCCTTTTCCATTGACATTTCTGGCCTCCTAACTCAACCTCGACACATGACCTGGCATTTGAACTACTCCTTACTCCATAACGTGGAAATAGTATCCCAGAATGGGGCGAGACTTGAGGAATACTTTGAGCTAAATGATCTCCCAGAAGTCTCTAAATCTACACTTTGGATGGCGCACAAAGCGGTCCTGACGGGACACCTGCTCAGCATGGCCTCCAGAAAGAAAAAAAGAATTCCTGGCCCGAACCAATGAGCTTTCCCTCCAGCTCCAAACCTTGGAAGCCCAACATAAAACAGACCTGATACTAGAGCCAAGCTTGACCTCCTCCTCTCTAAACAGGTGTCCAAATGCTTTAAATGGATCCTTCAAACCTTTTATGAGAAAGGGGACAAAGTTGACAAAATTCTCGCATCACGGTTACGCTCAGGTACGACCCACAGAAATATTTTTGCGAACCGCAACTTCCATAATGAGCTAACACATGACCCAGCAGCTATCAGAGCAGCTTTCCAACATTATTACTCCACTTTCTACAACTTACCGGCTCCCTCTACGTCTCCAACACAAGGAGCTCCCTCCACCTTGATCACTGACTTCCTGCCAAATCTAAGCTCCCTAAACTTTCCCGCCAAGCCCTCGCACTTCTCAACTAAGAGATTACACTAGATGAGATCCACCAAACCATCGTAGGACAAAAAAACAGCAAATCCCTGGGACCTGACGGCTTTACGGCTGCATACTATTAGAAGTTCTCATACTTACTGGCTCTTCACCTGCAATCCCTTTACAATAATGTCTACAGAGGAGTACCTTACAAATCGGAGATGCTCGAAGACAGAATTGTAGTTATCCCTAAATACGGAAAAGACCCGTTCCACTTTGCTATACGATAATCTTCCTCCTCAACCTTGATCTGAAAATGTACACTAAAATCCTGGCAAGCCGTCTGCATACCTTCCTCCCCTCCCTCATACACTATGACAAAGTGGGGTTTATCCCGGGACTCTAGGTGAGGGACAATACTAGACAAGCCATTGATATCATTCACATTGCAAACTCCAGGAGATCGCCAACCATCATGTTCTCTTTAGATGCCAAAAAAGGATTCGATACTATCTCCTGGGACTTCCTGAAGGTCACACTTGAGACCTTTGGCTGTGTTGGCGACTTCCTCACTGATGCCCTGGCATTATACACCACCCCTGCTGCTACGGTTTTGATCAATGGCACTGCTTCAGACTCAGTCACCATCCAAAATGGAACACGACAAGGCTGCCTCCTCTCCCCCTGAAATTTGCTCTAATAATCGAACCTCTGGCCTCCCAAGATGCAACCCCAGCATTCAGGGAGTTAAGGTGGGGAATACAAATTCTAAGAACTAATTTTTCGCCGACGACATCTTCCTGTCACTTACCCAACCAGGGATCTCCCTACCCAACCTCTGCAAAGTCCTCCAGATCTACAGTGTTTTTTCTGTATATCAGATAAACTACACTAAATCAGAGGCAATGCTGCTCCATGTCTCCACTCAGGAGACCGACTTTCTCCAGACTAACTTTTTCTTTAAGTGGCAGAGCAGGAAGATCAAGTATTTAGATGTCTTCCTCAACTCTCATTGCAATCTTCTCTTTTGTGAAAGCTTCCTACCACTTTTCTCCAGGATGCAATTAGACCTGACCTTCTGGAAACGCCTTATTATCTCCTGGCTGGGCAGGATGATAGCTATCAAAATGAATATTCTCCCCAAATCGCTATACCTTTTTCAAACCCTACCAATGGCTTTCCCTGTCTCCTTCCTTGCTAACGTCAAAAAAGGCCGTTTTGTCTGGAATCATAGAGCGCAAAGGACAAGGCAGAGACCTCCTCAACCTCAAGTTATACTATTTGGCTTCCCACCTCTCGCAAATTTTTGCCTCATATGCCCCCCCCAGGCTCCACCTCATGGCTTGACACAGAATCGACCTACCTAACCCTGCTGACCTTGAGACTGGGGATAGCCAAAAGCAAAACCCAAAGAAACCTCCTACAAAATTTACTAACGTTGGTATTTCACCCCGACCCGACTTCATAGAATGCTTCTCTCTTCCTTGCCCTACTGTTGGCGGAGCTGTGGCCAGAGGGGCACCATGCTCCATATGTGGTGCACTTGCTCCCTTCTGGGACTCAGATCAAAGCTTCTTAAATACCCTATTTGAAGCTCCAGTTCCAAAAGATTCCTGGGTATTCTTTCTGTGCTAACTTCCCTAGGACCTTGATAAATTTTACAAAAAATCGACTGCCCACATCCTGACAACTGCCAAATCACTCATAGCCCTCAATTGGAGAAACAATTCATCCCCATCTCTCTCGGCCCTCAAAAGACAGATTTGGCATGTTGCTGCCATGGAGGAGATTACATACTACCTTCATGGCAGGGGTCATGGTTTCAACCAAGTTTGGGCCCCATGGCTGCATGTAGAACATGCTTTTCTTCCCCAGCCCTCCACTTCTCCCAACCTGATCCATGTGCGATGATCACAGCTCCCCTTGACTTGCACCCTTCCCATTGCTCCTGGCTCTTTATACCCTGATTGTCCTTTGAAAATTCACATCGCTTAATTTTGTGGTTCCCCCCTCACACAGCCCCCACCGTTCCTACTGACTACTCTTGATACAGCTTTCTATACTGTAAAAACTGGTCATTCTTTGTCTAATGTTATTCTCGACCACGATATGTCACAGTTGCTGTTTTTGTCTTGCTATATATGTAACACAGTATTATCGTTCTGCTTTTTGCATATTTTTGAATGAACATTTAAAATAAAAAATTATTAAAAAAAAGAAATAGCATATCTATCATAGAAAGTTGTTCTGGCAATGTGCAACCAGCAGTTTCTGGTTTAAGTATGGCGTCCTGTGCACTGAAAAGCTGGCTGAATCATGTTACCAGAGTTGCTGGAGGCTGGTTTGTTAGAATGGATCATGTGATGTAATCCAAGATGGCCATGCCCATGAAGCAGAACATCAAGGGGTGTTTGTTTACAGATAGTTAGACAGGACTCAGGAGTATAATAAGTGACCAAGAAGTTCAGAGATGGCAATGAGGGGACATCAATGGACCAGGTAAGTAAAACCCTGATGTATGACACCAGTATGGGCCAATAATATTCCCACTAGCCAATAGAAGCTACCTAACTGACAGCACGACAAGCCATAACCTTCAAACTCGCTGCCTAGCTGTCATCCTTCACTCAGAAATGTCCTTTGTTTCCTATATCGGCCTCCAATCTAGCACTTGAAACCGCTCAGAACTATATGCAGTCTCTATTTCAGGACTCCTCCCACATCACACAGCTCCAGACAATTCTCTGATTATTTTGTGGTTAATAATACCCTGGAAATGTGCCCAATGCTGCTCTGCGATGCCTACAAAGCAGTTTTAAGAGGCCATCTGATCTCTATGGCCTCTGGAGCAAAAACGAAAGTCTGAAGAAAATTACCCACCTTATGTGTCTTGGAATATCAACATAAACTCTCCCCTAATCCTGTCATCCTACAGAAATTAAAAACTAATAGCCAATAGCTCAATCTCCTTATATCCCACCAAGTGCCCATTAAGCTCAGAAGGCTTCAGCAAACTTATTACGAGAAGGGAGATAAAGTGGGCAAACTTCTAACATCTAAACTTCACCAAGATCTCATCCTGCAATCTTTTGGCAGTTAGTGATTCAGGAGGCTTCCTAACTACGATCCCCAGACGATATTTGTTTGGAGTTTGAAAAATACTATAATGACCTATATAACCTTCTTGAACCCCCCACCTCCATTAGCCAGAGTACCTTAAAAACTCTTTTAAGTGAAATATTTTTAAAAGAAGCAAACTTTCCAAAGCATTCCCCTCAAGCTACACAACATCTTAATGACGAGTTTTCACCCAAAGAAATTGCCCAGACTATAAAATTACAGAAATCAAGTATGGCTCTGAGACCCGATAGTTATCGACCTCCTACTACAAGCTGTTTATTGATAACTTTGTGTCACGACTCTGAATGATTTTTGTACATCGCTTGCCTCTGCTTAGATGGAACTTGCCCAGGAGTGCGGAGTATAATGGATAGGAGGTTTTCACCAGGGATCCCCGCAAGGGGATATGGACTCTGCTGCTCCTATTCCGCAGGTCGCGGTCTCCCAGACAAGAACTAGCAGAGGGTAGTGGAGGTACAACACAATGGACAATGAGAATTATGATATTCACAGGATTAAAAGTTCACGGCTCACAAGCATCACTGATAATAATAACACTGGAGATAGTGGTAGTGCTGCAAAGTAATGTATTGGCTGATGGTACAATAAGAATGAGAGAATATATAAAGCGGCAGAGACAAAACACATGGCAAGTTGGTCAGAATGCAGAGACAAATCCCATCATGCTACTTCAAAGTTGGTAACCCTTGACAACTGCATGAAATGAGTAAAACAATAGTTCAAATGCAAGGATGATGAATGGAGAATGCTTGGATCCAATAAAGTAACACACGGCAGATAAATGTGAATCACTGGTACAGCAATAGTCCAAACAGGGTAATAATATAGAACTGGCTGATCCGAAAACAAAGATGATTCAATGTAGCAGGTGGGTTACTGGTATCGCGGTAATTCTCATTGTGGAAAAGCAATAAGCGTTGAACTTGTTGGTTCTACAGATAACAATCCCAAATGACATTGATGAACACAAGTACATCAAACAGTTCGTTACCTAGAAGTAGTGTATCTGAGCCGTGCGTGGAACTACAGGTGACAGGTAACTCAGCCGTAGATTCAATAGTAGGTTCACAGCAATATTGACGCAGCCGGATGGAGACAAACAGCTTGAGCTGAACTTATAGACAGGTGCAGCAAGCAGTTCACGATAACAGTTCAGTGTGCAGGTAACAGCAGAGTGAAGTTTCAACTGAGCCAAACGTGGAACTACAGGTGACAGGTAACTTCGGCAGTAGATCTATCAATGAAGTAATAGCGATGTTGAACCAGCCGGGTAGAGATGGAAACTTGAGCCGTAGGAATAGCCACAGGTGCAGCAAACAACTCACAGTAGTAGTTCAGCGTGCAGGTTAACAGCGGAGAGGAGTAACAGCAATGGACAACGAAAGGTCAAGCTATGGCAGCCAGATCCTAGTGCAGAGTGAGTAACACGAAGAACAGGCAATGAGCCAAGAACCATGGGTGGTTTAAATAATACTCCAGAACCAATGAGAATCGGGAGGAGGTCCAGAACAAGGTAGCAAGGAACACCTGTGTAAAAGTAATGTCTCAGAAGCAGGAGTAAGCTCAATTACCATTCCTAAAGGAAATTCACAGCGTCCTGAAATGAGCCCCTTGGTCTACCAAATCTCTGGAAGCTAGAATTTCTTCTATCCACAAAGAAGTTAAAGACCCATATAAATGTGTGAGCTATCATCCTGTTTCCCTACTAAATAATAAAGCCATGCTGTATGCAAAGAGGCTAAATGAGGCTAAATGCAGTTCTCCCTGCCTTAATTCATTGTGACCAGGTGGGCTTCATTCAGGACTGACAAAGAGGGATAAAACAAGGAAGCATATTGACCAAATCCCCATTTTAAACACCCGCAAGACCTCAGCCATTATTCTATCCTGAATGCCGAGAATGTTCTTAGAAAGGATTCAGACCTTACAACACTTTGAAATGTTGGGATACCTTCTTACGGGCACCAGAACCTTCTATACCTGCGATGATTAACAACACCCCCTCTGATCCTGTCCTCATTAACAATGGTGTTGGAAACTCTCCCCCTTAATTTTTTCCCTCATCATTGAGCCCTTGGCAGTCGCTATTAGAGCCTCCATGAATATTTGTGTGGTCAAAGTGGGAGACCTGGGGAACAAAATCTCATTATTCACAGATGAATTACTTCTTACACTTCAGCAGCCTCATATCTCCTTCCCCAACCTCTTTAAGGTCATGGATGTATGCAGTAAATTGTCTGGGTATAAAATAAAGCAGTCAAAGTCAGATGCGATGCTCCTCGATATTCCCCTTTAAGAGAGCCAGACTCTTATCTCCAACTTAGTTTTAAATAGCAAAGCAGGAAGATTAAATACCTTAGTGTTTATATAACATGCTCTTATGATGTACCATACTCTGAAAATTTCCCTACCCTCTTTTCCAGGATCAAGACAAACCTACATGTTTAGAAATTTTTGACCATATCGTGGCTGAGCAGGATCATTGCAATTAAGATGAAAATTCTCCTAAACTCTCCTAATAAAGGTACCCTATTCAAATCTGCAACAATTCAAACATCTTTATCCAAATTCGTGTGGAATAACAATTCCCCAAGCGTTCATCTATCCATCCTGATAAAAGCCCAGCCTATACGGTGGTAGGGGGTTCCCAGGCATCAAGCTCTATTATTTGTGCATCTTAGTCATATCACAGCTTCTTTTGTTCCTCCTGCCACCCGCTCCTGGCCGGACATAAAAGCTAAATATTTGAAGCTTGGCTCAACGTCTGTCTTCTGGGCACTCCCTAAACAAACTTGTTCCAATTTTGTAAAACCTCTGCCAAACATACGTTTCTCCTTCACAATCTGGAACATGTGCAAATTCAGCCTCACCTCACATTTGACCCACCTACCCATGCTCCTATTATAGGATTATCCCAACTATTCCCTGGGACTTGACGCACAGTGGTTCCACCCCTAATAAAAGAAAGCTACCATTTTTCTTTTGCTGTCTCAGAGAGGGGTTCCTGGCACATGTTCGATGCAATATGAAACAAATACACAGACCTTTCATGCAAATTTTGTACCTATGTCCAATTATGATATTTTTATAAGCTCACTTCCTCCGGATCTCAGGAATATAACCAATTTTGAAAAGCTTTGTTTTAGTTCTCCTTTGAGAAATGGTAGAAACGGGTTGATATCCGCACTCTTTGGAACACTTCTAAGGAAGATCCTTGGGTTCCGAAGCAGACACAAGAGGGAGTGGGAATGGGATCTGGGGCTTCCCCCAGAGGAGGATAGTTGGAAAATGATTAGATAAAGAACTGCATCCAATCTCCACCTTAATTAAAGAAAAAGCTTACAAGGTCTATTACAGGTGGTACTATACCCCAGATAAATGATCAGCTATGTATCCTTCTGCCACTCTGGACTGCTGGAGAGGTAGAGGCCAGTGAGGATTGTTCCTCCATATTTAATGGACATGCCCATATATCTCAGTTTTCTGGGACAGGGTTTAGGATCTCTTGGCTTGGCTTCTTCCATGCCCTGCGATTAAACACCCTTAGACCTTTCTTCTGGCCCATCCATTACTGGACTCAGACAAAGATTTAACTAAGTTAGCCTCCCATATCCTGGTTGCAGCCAAATGCTTGGTTGCAAAATTCTGGAACAAGCAGGATGAGCTCCATGTTTCCTCTCTTAAATCTTGCAAGCTTCATTGCACGCACGGAAAAAATTTCCTACCTCCTACATGATAAAAGAAACACCTTCACTCAGGTCTGGCTCTGGCTCTTCCTAAACAATCAAGCCACCTAAACTCATGTATATCTCTCTTCCTTTTCTGCCTAGATTTTTCAATCTCCTATTTGCAGACTTGCCCCCGCCCCCCTCCCCCCGAGCTCTAAAGTCATCTAACCTAGTCAGCAATAGTCCCTTCTCTCTATGCGTTACCCAAAATTTCTCATGGTGGCACCCCTTCATTTCCTCTTTGCTCCTCCCTTAACCCCTACCCTTTTAAAATCTCTACCAAGTTTTCCTTGTTTTGCAAATGTTATATTCTAAAATTTGGGATTTAGTGATCTTACACATTGCATAATCTGTATTATTTTATACTTCATCCTATTATTTTAAATTTTTTTTGCTCTTGTCCGAATTCTGACAACTAAAACCCTACCTTTTGCTCTCTTAGCTTAAATGTCTTTTAGAAGCCAGCACCGTCCACTTCCACAACTCTATTCTTTTTCCTCACCTACAAAACTACAATCCATTGGCTCTACAATCCATTCACTCAAGACATCATTTTACAGGAAATCCACACAGCACACCATGCCAATGATAAGCTAAGTATTAAGATATATTAAGCAGAGGACACCTTGTTGATGGCACATAAAATTACCACCTCCCGCTACAGCTAAATGCATTACTAAATCTACTACTCCTTAACATACATTTTTTAACAGCTCTAAGGTCTTGTACTAACCTAAAAGTATTACTTGCCTACCATACTTCTCTACAAGGTGATACTGTAGAAATAGCAATACTTTATCTCAAAAGGTTGTGAATTACAGAATGTATGCCTTCCTCGACTTAGGGAGACAAAGGTTAATGGGGATAGTGGCATGAATTTTAACACGTTGTGCAGTGAGAATTTGGTTTATTTAATTTAAATGGTGTGACCACAACCAAGATGGGATATTTTCAAGAATCTCCTTCTGTATTTTAGATTACTACAACTGGAACCGATTGGTCTAACGAAATGGCCAGCACTTCATGTTCACTGGACAAACGTACGTCTAAATAAATTCCATACATGTCAAAGAATATAGTACAGTACATCTTTTCAAATTAGGTTAAAAGAAAAAGAAGAATTCAGTAGTTTTCAATACAGACTTAGAGGTACCTGTATCTTTCACTCTACCTATTTTCCTAGTACAAAAACAGAAGGACCCAATTGGTCTATGTAGACGATAGATGCAATAATTGTGCCATTTGACCCAGGAAGTAGTCATTAAGGTTGACCTATTTGACATATTCTTTTCTATGCCTTATTATGTATTGCTTATTTCCTTTACCTCTGCCTTTGCATCATGCCTTAAACTGCTTTCTGACTCTTTTACATTATCTAATTGTACATCTGGTACATTATCTAATTGTAAAGCCATTCATTTGGTTTTATAATTTGTCCCTTTATTATTCTCACATGGCAAATAATGATTAGTGATAATGTATAATTCTGCAAGTGGTTTTGCCATCTAACAGCAATTATACACAATTGGTTTTGGATGTTAGGTAATAGTGTCAGTATAAAAGCATTGACCACTGATTCTGTATTGGAAACCTCAACATTTTTGTATCCCAATGCCATTCAAATGCCTAAGTAAACTGCAAACTGTCCCCCCCGTGTTCTGTTTAAAATTATGGATTTTAGACAACATTCTTGGCATAGCATTCAAAAGATTTTGTTTATGGTTAGGTAACTAATCATTTATAAACAGTGAGTTAGACCTTTCCCCTTTTCATGCATGGTAACACTGCCCTTAAGAGATGGTTAATATCAGCACAGTTTGGATTAAAACAAGCGCAGAAGGTCTCTAAATATTCCCTAAATGTATGGAGTCCTCTTTAATTTCAAGGAGATTCTTAACCTGAGAACTTATTTTGGTACAGTCTAGAGGACATACACATTTTATGTATCCCATATTCTTCAGAAAAAAGTTTTGGTGGGAAAATTATTTGTCTGATGCTTCTTTTTGATCCCAGGTTTTTAATGGGCTTAAAAAAATCTGCCTTCCTTAAGTGAAAGGGCCCTGATTCTACACTGCTTTTTGAATTTCAAATGGAGTCTGGAAAGTCAGTAGAGGCTCCTTGTCACAAACAAGGTAATTGGAAGGCCTTACCTGCTGGTATTAGCGCTGCTACGCAAGGAGGCGCGGAGTCTATCCACGCCCCAGGTTTTCACCAGGGAACCCCGCAAGGAGTTATGGACTTAGCTGCTGAGACGTGTCAGTCGCGGTTCTCCCAGGTAGCCACCAGCGAGGTCACGTGAACAAACGTAGTGCACAGTCCGAGGTCAAATCCGTGCAGGTAACGAGGTACAGAAGGATGAGGCAGAAGGGTAGTCAGGAAGCCGAGAGTCAGAACCAGGATAAAGTAACAGGAGCCAGGGAGAATCCAAAGAATCGTCAAACAGGCAAAGGTCAATCCGGAGGAAGCGGCAGGAGATATATATATATATATAGATATATGAATAACAGGGGAGCCTAGAGACAGGTTGGGAGACTAGATACTCTGGCACCCTAGTGATGCCAGAGTCTAGTTTAAATAGAGGCGCCACCCCTGTCATTGGTGGAGTGGAGCTCGGCGGTCAGCTGATCTGACCGCCGACAGGAACTGCTGGCAAGCGTCTCCGTTGCCTAGCAAGGAGACGCAATGTTCGGGCGCATGCGCCTGGGACTCCTGTGGGGCCGGAAGTGACGTCCCGTTGCTAGGAGCGGGGATCGAGAAGGCATCCGTCCCGGCACCAGGTAAGAGTGCGGGACGGCGCCTGACAGTACCCCCCCCCTCTCTCCAAAGAAGAGGTGCAGGCCTCGAGGATAGCTTTTTGATGAACTTGGCCAGGAGACGAGGGGCATGAAGATCCTCCTTAAATACTCACGACCGTTTCTCGGGTCCGAAACCCTTCCAGTGAACCAGGTACTGGGGACGTCCATGGATGTTACGAGTATCCAGAATGTGGCTGATCTCATACTCGTCACCGGTGGTAGTAACAAGAGGTTGAGGAGAAGAGGTCTTGCGGGAGAATCTGTTGAGCATCAAAGGTTTTAGTAGAGAGACATGGAAGGAATTGTGGATTCTCAGAGAGGGGGGAAGGAGTGATTTGTAAGTTACAGGATTTATGACTTGTGTAACTGTAAATGGCCCAATGAATCGTGGAGCAAATTTCATCGAAGGTACCCGAAGTCTAAGGTTCCGTGTAGAGAGCCATACTTTGTCACCAATATGGATAATGGGAGCAACTCTACGGTGGCGATCGGCCGTTAGCTTATATCGTTGAGTTGCTTTCAACAAATTTTCCTTAGTAGATGTCCAGATGTGGGCCAGGTCTGGAACCAGAGAATATGCTGCAGGAACCGAAGGTGCTGAGGAATGGGAGAAATCAGGAAGGATGGGATGAGCACCAAAGACAATAAAAAAGGGAGAGGAATCCGTGGAGTCATGTATATGATTGTTGTGTGTGAACTCTGCCCATGGGAGCAAATTATACCAGTCGTCTTGATTGCCGGAGGAGAAGCAGCGGATGAACATCTCAAGATCCTGATTGACCCGTTCTGTCTGGCCATTCGTCTGTGGGTGATAACCCGAGGAAAACTTTAGGTTAATTCCAAGATCCTTGCAGAATGCCCTCCAGAATCGAGATATGAATTGTACCCCACGGTCAGATATAATCTCTTGGGGACAGCCATGGAGCCGGAACACCTCTTTAATGAAGACTTGAGCCAGTTTAGGGGCGGAGGGCAGACCTTTAAGAGGGACAAAATGGGCCATTTTCGAGAATCTATCAACAATCACCCAAATCGTATTGAACCCTTCACATGGTGGGAGATCGGTAATAAAATCCATGGAAATACTAGTCCAGGGACGATCAGGTACTGGTAAAGGCAGGAGCAGCCCAGAGGGGTGGAATCTAGGTATTTTGTTTTGGGCACATGTAACACAAGACTTAATGAACTCTTTGAGATCCAATCGAAGAGTAGGCCACCAGTAGCTTCGGGAAAGGAGAGAACAAGATTTCTTGAACCCGGCGTGGCCAGCAAACTTAGTAGCATGAGCCCAGCGGAGGGCTTTTAAACGAAGATGGGGTTCCAGATAGGAGAGACCAACTGGAGGAGTCTTGGCCCTGGTTAGGGCGACAATACTGGAAGGTTCCAGGATGTGAGGGGTTCGGCAGCAGGAGCGTCATCCGATTCATTGAAGGACCGGGAAAGAGCATCTGCCCTAGAATTTTGAGCACCAGAGCGAAAGGTAAGTTTAAAATCAAATCGGGCAAAGAACGAAGACCATCTAGCCTGGCGAGGATTTAGACAGCGTGCCTCTCGGAGAAAGGTTAGATTTTTGTGGTCCGTAAAAACTGTCACCGGGTGTCTTGCCCCCTCAAGAAGGTGACGCCATTCCTCAAATGCAAGTTTAATGGCCAGTAATTCTTGATCGCCGATTCCATAGTTGCGTTCAGCAGAGGAGAATTTCTTAGAAAAGAACCCACAAGGCCGAAAAGTCCCAGAGAGGGATCTTTGTGAGAGGATAGCTCCTACTCCGACAGCAGATGCATCCACCTCTAGAAAAAACGGTCTCTCTTGATCCGGTTGGGATAGAACAGGAGCTGATAGAAAGGCCTCTTTCAGGGAGGTGAAAGCAGAAACGGCCTCCGGAGGCCAAACCTTTGGGTTAGCAGATCGTCTAGTGAGAGTCGTTATGGGTGCAATCAACGTAGAGAATTGATTAATGAATTGTCTATAATAGTTAGAAAATCCAATGAAGCATTGAATAGCTTTCAAACTCAGAGGTTGAGGCCAATTGGTGATAGCGGAAACCTTCTCTGGGTCCATCTTCAAACCAGAACCTGAGACGATATACCCCAAGAATGGTATCTGAGGAACTTCAAAGATACATTTCTCCAGTTTACAGAAGAGTCTGTTTTGCCGTAAACGAAGTAGGACCTCTGAGACGTGAGACCGATGAGTAATGATATCAGAAGAAAAGATTAGTATGTCATCCAAGTAAACTACTACTGAGTTATAGAGGAGGTCCCTGAAGATTTCGTTGACAAACGATTGGAAAACAGCGAGAGCATTGCATAATCCGAAGGGCATGACGAGGTACTCGTAATGTCCGTCGCGAGTACAAAAGGCAGTCTTCCACTCGTCGCCCTCATGTATCCGGATCAAATTGTAAGCACCCCGTAAATCAAGTTTAGAAAAGATCTTGGAACCACTAATTCGGTCAAACAGTTCGGAAATGAGGGGTAGCGGGTATCTGTTTTTGACAGTGATGGCATTAAGCTGTCGATAATTGATACAGGGACGTAAGGTACCGTCCTTCTTTTTCACAAAGAAAAAACCCGCCCCCGCAGGAGAGGTAGATCTTCTGATGAATCCACGTTGCAGGTTCTCTGAGATATACAGAGACATGGCCTGATCCTCAGGAAGAGAAAGAGGGTAGATTCTGCCCTTGGGAATGGGCCTCCCCGGTAGTAACTCAACAGGACAGTCCCAGGGACGGTGAGGAGGTAGAAGCTCAGAAGCTGCCTTGGAGAACACATCCGAAAACGATAAATAAGGAGCGGGAACCTCTAGATGAGGAGAGTGCGCCAGGTGAGTTGTGGAGGAAATGCATAACTTCTTGGGTCTGACCCAACTTAAACACCTTTTGTGACATTGGGGACCCCAGGAGCTGACCTGAGCTAAACTCCAATCGAATTGGGGTGCATGTAATCTAAGCCATGGCAGACCTAGGATGACTGAATTGATGGATTGGGGCAAAACCAAAAATTCAATCAGTTCAGAATGCAGAACCCCTACTGTTAGCCGGATTGATGCAGTAACCTTGGAGATGGAGCCATTGGAGACACGGTTTCCATCCACGGCAGTTAGGAATAGCTGCTGAGGCAAGTCCAGAATCGTAATTTGGAGTTGTGATGCCAAGGTGGCGGAGATGAAATTTCCGGCAGCGCCTCAATCCAAAAAGGCAGAGGTCAGAAAAGGGCCCCTAGGAGAGTCCAACGTGATGGTCATTAGGAAGTCTGGATTGGAGGTGGAGAAGGGAGTGGAAAATCTTACTCCTAGGACGGCCTCCCTGTCACCGACTAGGATGGTGCGTTTCCCGGCCGTTTAGGACAGGACAGCAACCGATGTCCGGATTCTCCACAATAGAGACAGAGGTTCTGCCTGAGCCTTTTCTCCCTCTCCTCAGGAGATAGCCGGGAGCGCCCAATTTGCATGGGTTCGTCAGGAACAGCTGGTGTAGGGTTCTGGAACCGAGGGGCTAAGCGAGGGAAAAAACGTCTGGGAGAGGATCTCTCTCTTTCTTGATTGCGTTCCCGAAAGCGGAGATCCACCCAATTGCATAAGGATATGAGAGAGTCCAGATCCGCTGGGAGCTCACGGGACACCAATTCATCCTTGATACGATCCGTAAGACCCTGCCAGAAGGTTGCCGTGAGTGTCTCATCGTTCCAGTTAAGCTCAGAAGCGAGGGTGCGGAACTGTACCGCGTATTGACCCACCATCAGAGAGCCTTGCCATAAGGAGAGAAGGCTGGAGGCTGCTGAAGATACTCGGCCTGGCTCATCGAAGATCCTGCGAAAGGCTGTGATGAAGGAGGAGACACTTAGAAGAAGAGGGTCATCTCGTTCCCACAGTGGCGAAGCCCAGGCCAGGGCTTGTCCAGAAAGCAGTGACATGATGAAGGCCACCTTGGAACGCTCAGTAGAAAAGGCTCCTGCATTGCATTCAAAGTGTATGGAGCACTGATTAAGAAATCCTCTGCATCTAGTAGGATCCCCATCGAATTTCTCTGGCGTGGGCAGCCGTAGCAAGGAGGACGCCCCAGGAGAAGGGGCGAGGACCGGAGAAATGGCTTGGGAGGGAGCGGCAACAGCAGATTGGGAGGCAGCTAGCGAAATCTGCATGGAATCCAGTCGGGTAGCTATACCCTGGATACACTGGAGAAGTCTGGCTTGCTCGGCGTCCTGTTGTTCAACCTTTTGGGCCAAATGCAGTAAGAGGTCCCGGGCTGAAGGTTCATTTTGGCCGTCCGTGGTCATGGCCAGAGTATTCTGTCACAAACAAGGTAATTGGAAGGCCTTACCTGCTGGTATTAGCGCTGCTACGCAAGGAGGCGTGGAGTCTATCCACGCCCCAGGTTTTCACCAGCAAACCCCGCAAGGAGTTATGGACTTAGCTGCTGAGACGTGTCGGTCGCGGTTCTCCCAGGTAGCCACCAGCGAGGTCACGTGAACAAACGTAGTGAACAGTCCGAGGTCAAATCCGTGCAGGTAACGAGGTACAGAAGGATGAGGCAGAAGGGTAGTCAGGAAGCCGAGAGTCAGAACCAGGATAAAGTAACAGGAACCAGGGAGAATCCAAAGAATCGTCAAACAGGCAAAGGTCAATCCGGAGGAAGCAGCAGGAGATATATATATATAGATATATGAATAACAGGGGAGCCTAGAGACAGGTTGGGAGACTAGATACTCTGGCACCCTAGTGATGCCAGATTCTAGTTTAAATAGAGGCGCCACCCCTGTCATTGGTGGAGTGGAGCTCGGCGGTCAGCTGATCTGACCGCCGACAGGAACTGCTGGCAAGCGTCTCCGTTGCCTAGCAAGGAGACGCGATGTTCGGGCGCATGCGCCTGGGACTCCTGTGGGGCCGGAAGTGACGTCCCGTTGCCTAGCAACGGGACGAGCGGGGATCGAGAAGGCGTCCGTCCCGGCACCAGGTAAGAGTGCGGGACGGCGCCTGACACTCCTCTTCCTGGGGAATGAAGGACTACAGATACCTGAGCCATTGTTCCCTGCTTTATGGTGGACCTTGTGCCACCAGTGGATTTTGATTATAAAGAGAATTTAATATCAAATCTAAGTGATCTTCAGTTGTAGGTTCTCTGTGTGTTGTGGTATACTTTGAAATATTACCAATAATATATGTCTGTGGAGATGGGCGAGATTTTGTGTTACACTTGTTATGTTTTTATAATTCAATCTTAAATTATCTTTCCCTTATTTATGAGACAAGATGATGACTCTAGACTTCTTAGTTTTGATTGTTCCTGTCTTTTAGTAGCTTTATGTTGCCAAATTCACTTTCAAACCTTATTTATTAATGATTTCACAGATTTTTAATCTGCCAAAATCAAATGTACCTTCTAGAAGAAAACCGTAACTTTAATTTGTTTGTTTTTATTTTAACTGTCTTCTAATTACTTGTATGTCTCCTGACCACACCCTATGAACACATGTGGGAAACTGGTGTGCCTGATGGCAGACATTCATTAATCCTGGTACCCATTACCCCATCATAGAACTTCTGAATTCATATCTTCAACCATGCAAAGAATAGAAACTGCTGCAGTTATGACTGAAGGAATAAAAAGAACAAATACCGAGGTCTTCATTTCAGATTTTACTGTAAAAAATAAATATAAATAGCTAATGTAAAAATACCTGTCCCTCTCTTTTATCTCAAATTCTTTAGCTGACTCCTATTCTCATATTCCTCTTTTCTGACAACATGTAATTATGGGGGGAAAATAAGAACCAGAGGTGAGAATGACACATTTCTTTCGAAATCTGGTTTGCCAACGTAACACCTGAAGTGTTACCGTAGAAATGCTCACCTCCTGGTGACTACAGGCATGGTCATTGGGAGGGCAAATCAGTAGTGTGACGTGGGCTAGCGGACAAGGTGAAGTAGACAGCTGCACAAAAGTGCCTGACACCGCTGATAGGGATTTCACATAGAGACTCCTTAAAGACTCTGGTTTCCTGAATCTAGTGGAGAAGAAGCCATCTTTGTTGCTATGACCCAAGAGAAGGAGGGTGGTCCAGGGCCTCTGGCAGAAGGGGGTGCATGGCAGATTATGCAAGGTCAAAAATATGAGTGTGATTTTTAGAGACCTCACAATATAAAGAGTCACCTGCAGAAGTGGGAGATGCGCGGCAGAGGTTGCGAGGGACCAGTTAATGAAGTCCACAATGAAGTCCACATAACTGAGGTGCTGTACAGAGTGGCAGAGTCAGGGGGATCCCCACCATCAAGGGTACACCAGAACAGGCCTCCATGAGCAAATCTAATGGTGAGAGGGAAGAATTCCCACAAAGAAGTCACCAGAAAGAGGTGAGTGAATGGCAGTAGCAACGGGACTACATTGTCCAGAAAGGGGGAGCCCCAATAAATAGTGCCCCTTATTAAGTAACTAAATTTAACTTCCTAGAAGAGCATTTTTGCCAATGGTGTGGGCTAAGTATATTTGTGCCAGTAATAAGGGGGATGTTTTAGATAGACAGCAACATGATTGGACCCTATAGTTAGGGAGTGCTGCGAGACTGTGAGGCTGCAATGAAAGAATCTTTGATTGCTAGGATATAATATTTAGAAACAGTCTGGAAGTGTTCATTGAAAACTTATTTTCAGTTTAAGCAGAGTAATGAAGGAAGGTCTCTGGAAATTAGAGATTAGAGTCTGTAGAGCAGCAGGAGGAGATCCCTCTTGGAAAGAACCCCCGTGAAGGGGGTCTCTTCACTAAGACAGAATGGCTATAAGTTGTAGAAGAGGGTCCCTGATGTAGTTGATGGTGTGCATAGATGAAGGAGAGTTCTTGAATATTGGGATGATAGAAGAATAGTGCTAGAACTTCTGATACATGGCAACTGTCTGCTGTATGTATGCTTAACTCTGACTGTTTGCTGTAGAACTACTATACCCACAACACTGTTGTGTGCTGGAGGTCTTGATATTATAGAATTACATTTTATTGCAACTGTTATGCTTATGTGTTTGAGGAGAAGTCTTTTCGAATATAGTTTTTCAGCATTTCAATCAAGATGATCTGGTGTCCAATATTTGTTTTAGTTACACTGCAAAGCCACTAGTGTCTACTCCACAACCTAATTGTGTTTAAATTCCTGAGTATTCAGGGGACCCTCTGATTGCGAATGTCACACCAACACCATAGCTGGAGCAGAAGTGGAGGGTAACAGCCAATGAGATACCATACGACAATCTTGGCACCCCAAGTAAATGACTGCAGTAGACCAGCAAGGGTTTCACACACCAGGGAGAGCATTTATACCAGCATAGATTCACAATTCATGTTACAGGACACTCTCCTCTCCCTAATTTTATTACACATATTTATACACTGAAACAATGAAAACATGTTTATATATGGTTTATGCGCAGTACACAATAAAATTTAGCAGAGAAATCAGTTCTCTTATTATTACACATTTTTTTGTTGTTGGTATTTTCATAAGTCTTATATACCAGCAGTTGAACTTAACCTTCTGGGTCTTATGGCTACATCCGGTGTGTGAAAAAGAAGTGCTCCGCTTTATTTACAATGTACATTTTGATATTGTAAACTCACGGGCTGTGTTAGCTTTAGTGAAGAAACTTGCTTGAGCTTTCCCAATATTTCCCACCAATTTAAAAATAAATAATCATGGTTCTACCTTTTGCCCTATACTAACTCCTAATATAAGCGCAGTGTTGGACTGGGGCGCCATGTAGTGCTGCAAATGGGTGTTGGGGGGGTCTGAGGAACTTAAGGCAGGAAGGTTATCATTTTAGATACATTATAGACAAATACACAGGCAAAACTGTGTGCACTACAGTTATACACAGCTCTACTTTCATGAGCAGTACAATGTGAAGCGGGACATACCTCCCAACTGTCCTTGTAATCGGACCAAATCCTTTCTAAGCTTGACAGTCACCCACATTTGGGACTGTCAAGATTCAAGACAGTTGGCAGACTGTTCTGCTCTCTCCTGCCTGTCTTGTCCCTTTCACCACATGTGGCTGCTAATTTCTTTAGATCAGTTGCTGCTTGTCTGGATCCTTGGGATCCTTGTTGGAAAAAAAATGGGAACATGAAATTTAGAAAACTCCAACCATCCCTGGCATTAAATCAACAGCACTCACATTTAATAATTAGTAATTAATGATAAATAAACCTATTTCCCTCCCTCCAAATAGCCCCAGCAATAAAATAAAAGCATTTACATTTAATATAACCATTTCCGACAACCATCAACATCATTAAATCATCAAAATTCACATTTAATAAATAGCCCTCCTCTCCAAACTCAGCCCCACATTCAATTATAGACCCAAACTCCACCATTAAATTAATAGTCTACCTTCCACCTATGTACTATTAAGACAGCCCCCCATTCCCTCACATATTATAGCAGCCCACTCCCTATAGTTTTCTCTGTGCAGCCCCCTTCCCTATAGTTTCCTCTGTGCAGCCCACCTATAGTTTTCTCTGTGCAGCCCACCCCTATAATTTTCTAAGTGCAGCCTCCCCCTCCCTACAGTTTTTTGCTGTGCAGCCCCCTCCCTATGTATAGTTTAGCATAGGCACCCCCCCTTCCTATAAGTTAGCAAAGGCAGACCCCTCCCTATAGTTTAGCATAGGCAGCCCCCCTTTCCTATAGTTTAGCATAGGCAGCCCCCCTATAATTTAGCATAGACAGCCCAACTCCCTACAGTTTAGCATAGACAGCCCAACTCCCTATAGTTTAGCATAGACAGCCCAACTCCCTATAGTTTAGCATAGGCAACCCCCCTTCTATAGTTTAGCATAGGCAGCCCCCCTTCCCTTTAGGTTAGAATAGGCAGCCCCCCATCCCTATAGTTCAATATAGGCAATGCCAGCGCCCCTCCCTATAGTTTAGTATAGGCAGCTCACTTACCTTTAGCTGACCAGAGTCGCTCCTCAGATCAGGCAGGCAGGTGAAGTGAGACTTCCTGTCTGCTTCACAGCACTGTGGGTACTCATATAGCAACAGGCAGCTTAGCGATTGTCTACCTGTTGCTGTCCACTGATCACCAATGCTTTTGACCGCCCTCCGCACCTGAGCCCCCCCACGATTGCACCACCCTGCAATTGCGCCCCCCCTCCATATCCATGCCCTCCCCCTCATCACGTCAAAAACACAAAACAAAACAAAAACGAGTTGCTCACTGCCGACTAATGAAGGGGGCAGTGCTATCAAGCATCGGGGCCAACCGGGGAATATCACGGCAACCTCGCGGGGCAATCCGACGCTGTATAAGAGTACAGATAATTGCACACTATGAAGTTGGCACTGTGATATTCCTTAAACACATGAAACCTGTATCACAGCCTTGTCCTTATATCATCAACTTAGCATGAACGACCCTTTTGACTAACTGAAGCCTATTAAGAAATATCCTAAAAGTACCAAAAAGCAATAAGGGTATGATACACTGAATACAGCTCATGCCAAATAAGCCACTTTAGGATTACTTAAAATAAAGTAAAAGTGTTTCATGAGTAATCTATTTGTATTTATTATGTCAACCTACATGCCGAAAGGTTCTGTAAAGATTTTCTGTACTGCAACCCAGACATGTGCATCCATTATTAGACAAACATAAGGACAGAGTTTTAAATTCAGAGATTCAGCAGCCTGACACTGAATATGAAATTAAAACTCTCTATTGTATAATAAATGTTTCTGACCATATAAATGTATATGATTACTGTTACAGTGTTGTGTGATGAGAAGATACATAGCTGAAGTGCCTGGATAAAACATCTCCATTAATAACTGAGGTTGTCTGACTGTCTACAGATAAGATATACTGCATTGTTATAGAGTATTCAATACATTGCATATTAAGCTGTATGTTCAGACAACAGAAACAAGCATTAATATTTTGGAAAAAAACAGCAAAGGAAATCACATAAAATTTTCAGTCAATGGCTCTAAGTTAGAGCTCATATTTATCTTCAGTGCCTCAATAAACAGTCATATATTTAGAAGCCTGGAACATAGCTAAGGCAGAATACATACAATGGTAAATTTAAAGAGGCAGAAGGTCTGGCAATAGCTGATAAGATTGTTTATAATGTCATTGGTGAGATGCTAGGAGAGAAACTGGAACAGTATCCAGAACTGGTATCTACTTTATCACATAAATTTATCTGTTAGACCAATTTTAAGGCTAGCCATGCACCAAAGCAGCTGGGCTAGGACTACATTAGGTGTCAAGCTACTGCAACCCAGCAGAACATTGGGCCTGATTCATTAAGGAAACTTAAACAAAAAATTGAGTACGTTTTCTTACTCAAGTTTTCTGGACAAAAGCATGTTGCAATGCAAGGAGTGCAAATGAGTTTATTACTTTGCACAAGGAAAATGCTGGCTGTTTTTTCATGTAGTACACAAATACTTGATAGCTTATTTGTACACTAAAAGTTAAAGTTGATCTAGGACATGCTCAACCCCAAATATAAATCTGCCATCACTTTTTTAAATTTACCTTCCCTGTCAATGCAACATGATTTTGCCTTACTTACTTTCTTTTGCTTAACTTTCCTTAATGTATCAGGCCCATTGTTACTAGCTACTTGTTTCCTCCTCGTATAAATGGCAGCCCATTTTGACTGTGCTGTTTAACTTATTGGGGATGTAGTCCACAGATTTTCAAAGTCATGGTGTAGAGAAATATAGCATCAGTGGCGTGACATTATGGAAAAATAAATGTCACATGCAATACACCAAAAATGGATATACATAGTGCCCAAGCATGATGCTCAGTATGATGAATAACAGATTTTTTTTTATGCAGGGCATGGCAGTATATGTCATACTAAGTGTATAGCAAAGCACAATACAGCATGATCCCAACATACAAGTTCTTTACACACAGCAATATATTGTCTATCATGCACTGCTCTATACCCAAAATACCATCCCCCTATCCACCACCTAGACCTAGATCCAGGCCTAAATTTCTTCCCACCTCCCTGCATTTGCACAATCTTCCCTCTTTTCTTCTCTGTCTTGGTAGTGGTTAGAAATCGCTCCATATTAGCATAGTTAAGGCTGCCTTGCTATTATGTAAAGCATGGACATAATCCAAGGAAACTGTATAGCTTCCATGTTAAAATAATGTTATACATATTATTCTACCTTATCAGCTCTAAAATATCTTCTCTTCTCAGCCATAAGTTACCAGAGATGGACTGCTGTAGCAATACCAGTTGCAAAATGTCCTGTTTTTCTTTGGACAGACATATCTTGCAGAATAACGTGTCATCTAGCACCACCAGCTGATCCCACTTAATTAATGATATTCTCCTGCTGGACATCTTATTTTGCTCATCTGGGCTTCTGTCTTCACTGTAGAAATATCTGGACATGGTTGATATAATCATCTTGATATTATAGTGCCACCTACTATACTCTGTTGAAGATCTCCATGCAGGTGTTCTCTTGGACCTGGGAGTCCCCATCAATGCCCTGTGTCAGCACAGATCTAAAAATTAGCAACCTGGGAAATAACAACATTCTCCCGGCATTCATTCATCTGGCCCACTGGTGTTTCACACAATTGACTTAGTTCTTGCGGTTCTTTCCTGCAATTAAACCAGGCTAAATGGTCCACTCAATGCTGTTCTAAGACCCCCAACTTTGCTGTATTCAAATAAGCAAGCAGGTTGTTGTCTGTGTAGATCACAACATTGGCCCTGACGAGGTATACTGTTAACTTTTGGTCACCAGCCAAACTAGAGTCAAATGCTCAAATTTGAAGTATCAAAATCCCTATTTGCAGTCTAGTTGCAACTAACCGGCTCTCTCAGTCTGTGACCAATCAGAGTGTAGCTGTAGTGTTTTTTTTGTCTGTTATATGGAGTTACCTAAAGACGAGGATCCCTCTGAAATTAGGTGTTTAATAAAGTGGTGACTGAGGGAATTGGTGAGTCTTTATTTTAAATAAAGGATTTTCTATATGGTGCATGTGTTTTTTTTACAGTACTTTCTATAATCAACATCTATGTGATTTCTATATGGCATTACAGGTCCCAGCAGTCTCTGGATGCCAAGGCACGCTGGTGATTGTAGTACTACAAATGCCAGCATATTTAAGCAGTTTATGGCTATTAAGGATTGTTAGGACCAATAGAGGCACATAAAAAATGCTAATTTTATCTATCAAACATTACCACAATTACTTGCTCGGAGTGCTGGTAGTAGCCCCAATGATGTCAGCAAATGGCTGTTTTTTTCCGGTGTTGGCTGCATTTTTATACTCTGCAGGGTTTCCTGATATCTGATACATTGCTATTAATTATTGCATAGTAAAATATTAATTAATATGTTGCCACTGTTTAATATCTCCTTATACTTTAGTCAAACATACAATATGACAGTTATTATTTATGAATGCATTAGGTGGGCATCTAGGCGCATTTGAACAAATAAAAATGCAGGTGTGCACTGTTGAACATTTACAAATGCCCTTTATATTTGGGGAACTAAAAAAATGTCTCGGTAAAGCTTTAACATCAGAGTTGTGTTTAGCATTGGATCCAGCATTTTTCTGAACACTGAGAAGATGGAGGTGAATTTTGCAGAGGGATTACGTAATGGAGTTGCTTTTAAGAAATACTTTTGAAAAATTTCCCAAAATTTGGGCCAAGAGAATTGTAAAAGAATTGAACCTCTGTTGCTTGTCACATCTAACATCACGGACAGCTCATGTGAATCAATCCAGGGAGATAAACTCCCACTGCAGGCATGTTAACATTCTGACATGTCATTCCATTATAATATAAAACTTTTTCAAGAGATATACAGACAGACGATCAGTATATTCACTATTGGGTTTTAGCAATTTCCTTTTGCTCGAGAATTCTAAACTTTAATTTAGACATTTAAATGAAATAAGGGAATGCATTTCAAGAAAAAGACAGCGCCGTTTCATAAATGTTTTAGATTTAATAGACTTTATTTTGTAATGTCTTACAATGGTTTTGCTCCCAACAGGACTATTGAGATTACATTACAGACGTGCATGTGCTTGTAATATTGAAATGCTTTTCTAAGAGAAAGATCCATGGTATAATAATAGTCCAAGATTTACGGTGCTATAAAGACCTTGAGGCAGACCAAAAGGAAGACCATTCATGCAAGGAAGAGCAGACAGAAAATTGATTATTATTTGACTGCATGCCCACTGGGTTTTGCTTTCAGGTGCTCTTAACATGCAGTTCTGTAAGCTCGGGCAGTGTCGAGAAACAAGGAGCTCTGTTTCCAAATTGATTGTTACTGAGAATAAGAAACCTTCCTTCTTTTTGCTTTATCATGCAGATACTGTTGAAATTCTGGGTTTAATACAATAATCCTTTCAGCTGTTTATTTCTTTAATCAGTGCATATTGATTCAATATAAATATAAGTAGTTTGTCAGCATTCACCAGCTTAATTGTAAATATGATCATATTTAATAGTATGCTTGTAAATAAACGGATGGTCTCTTACTGTAACTCATTAACTCTGGTTGGGAAGAGCAAACGTTCTCAGTGCTGACTTTTCAGTTTTACAATGGCGAGGGATGAAAGCATTTAAGACTGATAAAACAAAAGATGAAAATGACAGCCATCACCTATTGCATACTCTATTGTAGTTCCATCAATGAAATTAAAGTCACTGGGGTTTGATTTTTAACAAAGTGCGAATGTGCAGTAACCCATACCAACCAATCAGCAATTAGCTATGATCAATCTAGTGCAAGTTAGACAATGAAATCAAATGTCTGATAGGTTGCTATGGGCTTTGCAAAATCACTAAAATATATGTAATTACATTGAAAATTTCAACTCCAACCTTAAATGTTTCTTATTAAGGTTAATTATCTGATCTAACCATAGCGTTTAAATTGTGTTACCTAACTGCATCATAGTATTCAGCATTATCTACACTGATAATATTATCATTAGCATATACATATCAAACTGAAAAACAAGTATGTATCTCTGACAGAAAATCTTGAAAACCTAATTTATTATGTGATCTAGTTAAACTAAAAGTCAAATGTTTAGAAGACAATCCAGAAATATCAAAATCTTGATTATTTTGAAAAATAATTGTGGCATTTTCTATTATATCGTTTATATACTAAAATAAGACGCAGCATAGTCGAGCTGCACAAGAGATATTACATGTGACATTTACATAATAATATTCATTCTTGTCTATAACGGTATACTGAATTTTATGTTTACTGATCCAGAATCCCTGGCTGCAGGCAGACTTTCTCTAGTTCTGCCACCGATTATATAAACAACACTGATGAACTACTTTAGTGCTTTTTTTTAACTATTTAATCATTAAATGATTACATTACATTTACAAAGTGATTATTTATCACAGCTATTAGGCTAATTAGTAATTGTATGCCCCTTGCTTCCTTAAGGGAAGATATATTGAAGAGGAAAGGTATAGATAATAAACATTAAACACTTTAACATCTATTCATTTTGTCTGATAATTGATTGGCTGGATCTGTATCCAATTTGACCATTTATATCTATACTGTATATGCAACATATAGATGACCAAATTGAGTAGATTTCTTTGAAGCATGTTGGCTGAATCCTATGGAGCTCAATTATTAGAATCAATAAATGGCCTTGACACACAAATAGTGTTAATGGTGATTTAGGAAAGTTCGTTTTTGACAGGGGATAAATATAAATTATTTTACCCATGTTTCGGCCTCTCAGTGATTTCAGTCTAATTTGAAATAAATCATCAAAATTGTCTGAAAAAAATCTCCACGTGTGAGACTGGGGACATTTCTGTATGAGCAGAAACAGCAATGATTAATTTGTATAATGGAAAGTTATCCATTTGGGAGTATCTTACACCCAAAGTGTCCCATTATTAAATGAAACTACAATGAAAAAGTTATGGATATGCTTGTAGATTATAGCCTTAAAAATAGCATGGAATTCTACATCTAGAATCAGCAGGATATTACTGCTTGCATTAAACGGGGCATAGACTGAAGAGAGAAAATGTTATATTTTGTTTCCCACTGGTGAAACATGTCATGTTAAATGCAAAGTATGATTTTCAGCACCAAATCACCAAAACAGCTTCATGACTAGAGACCCTGCAGTGAAGGATAGCTATAAAAGTAATTCCATAGACAAAAACCTTCTGTTTAAGATTAGGTATTAAGACGTCTTACACTTCCGCACAAATTTAAGGAAACTATTGAAACTCTACCACTCAAGCACATAGCAATGAAATTATGAATATTAAGGCAGAAGCCTTAATGGATGTGTTCTTTTCCCAATACAGACATGGTATGCCATCGCATCATGTGGTTAGCTGCAGATTATTTACTATAATGGAGTAGATTCCACAAAGTAGTGGAGCGGCTAATACACAGATTTGTGTGTGCACTGGAATACACACATGCAATCTATGTAACTAAAAGTCTGGGCATTAATGCAGAGTTCTAATTAGAGATGTTCACTGACCCCCGTGTTCTGATTTTGGTTTTGGTTTTGGATCTGGATTAACTTCATGTTTTTGTTTTGGTTTTGGCAAAACCGCCCTCGTGTGTTTTGGTTTTGGATGCATTCTATGGGGAGACGTATGTGGGGTTAGACGTGTGTGATTTCTGCACTAAGTGGGATTTTCTCACAAAGTGGACGAAAATGCACAGTTAGACAACACAGCAACTAATCCTCATCTTTCTCTTCTCTTTTCATCTTCAGGTATGTTCATCCATGCTGCTACTACTACTCTGATCATTATTCTGTGAATTTCATCCCTGCAATCTGTGTTTAAGTATGTTCATCCATGCTGCTGCTACTACTACTCTGATCATTATTCTGTGAATTTCATCCCTGCAATCTGTGTTTAAGTATGTTCATCCATGCTGCTACTACTACTCTGATCATTATTCTGTGAATTTCATCCCTGCAATCTGTGTTTAAGTATGTTCATCCATGCTGCTACTACTACTCTGATCATTATTCTGTGAATTTCATCCCTGCAATCTGTGTTTAAGTATGTTCATCCATGCTGCTACTACTACTCTGATCATTATTCTGTGAATTTCATCCCTGCAATCTGTGTTTAAGTATGTTATAGGAAACTGTTATCTGTTTAAACTTAGGTTGGCACAGTCTTTTATTGCTGCCTAATTTATGATAGGTATCTGGCCTCCTCTATCCTTTCCCACAAATGTTTTCTTTTCCTTTGATTAGCTGACCAATTAGCACATCTGTAGTGTATTCCTAAATTAGACTGACTACATCATAGTTTCATTCTATGGGGAGACGTATGTGGGGTTAGACGTGTGTGATTTCTGCACTAAGTGGGATTTTCTCACAAAGTGGACGAAAATGCACAGTTAGACAACACAGTTGGACAAACATTGGACTACATTTGACTTGCTTTTACTTCCAGGAATAAGCAACATCTGCCACAGCCTATTTCTGCACTACTTGTCTATTTATATGGAATACTGCTAAGAGGTAATTCTTAAAATACCCTTGCTTTTTGCTTTTACCCCTTTTTTCACAATGTTTCACAAATTGCTTTTCTTAGTCTCATTTCATGGCATGATCTTTAGGACTGTGTCATCTTTCACCCCTCCACCAACACACAAATTTGTTCATATTGCACCTGCATTACTCCACTCACCTCTATTTAACACCCATGAACTGTTGTCCTATTTATTATCTCTAACAAGTACAGCCTCCACCTGTCGCCAGAAAATAAAAGGCCACACATCTTACAATCCCCTTGCCTATCTTTCGCTCACTCTGCTTCTATTAGCTGGTGATATATCACCTAATCCAGGTCCCCCACACTCCTCACACACACATACATCAGAACACTACCGTTCTATAGCAAACCTCAAACACATCACCTGTCTACCCTCTCTTCCCAAGTCCTTTAAATGTGCCCTTTGGAATGCACGATCTGTTTGTAACAAACTTACCTCCGTTCATGATCTCTTCCTCTCAAAAAACCTCAACCTTCTGGCAATAACAGAAACATGGCTCATGCAATCAGACACTGCCTCACCTGCAGCACTTTCACATGGTGGCCTCCATCTCACCCACACCTCCAGACCTGAAGGCAGACAAGGAGGTGGGGTTGGACTACTTCTCTCCCCACAGTGCACATACACAGTTCTACCAAATGTCCCATCACTCACGTTCACATCTTTTGAAGTACATGCTATTCGCATTTTTAATCCATTCTCCCTACGTGTTGCGGTGATCTATCGTCCCCCTGGAGCACACCAACAATTTATTGAGGATTTCTCTGCATGGCTCCCTCACTTCTTATCTTCAGACATCCCCACCATCATCATGGGTGACTTCAACATCCCCATTGATAACCCACCTTCCAAAGCTGCTTCCAAACTACTCTCTCTAACATCCTCACTTGACCTCTCCCAGTGGATTGAATCATCTACTCATAAGGATGGCCACTGCCTTGATCTTGTTTTCTCTAGACTATGCTCAGTTTCTAACTTTATTAATACACCCTTCCCCCTCTCGGATCATCACCTTATCAGCTACACTCTCACCCCCACTGCTCTAACCTCTCTACTGTCTAACTCAACCAAGCCTCCTCATACTCGTAGAAATCTGAATTCTATTAATCTTCAACAATTTTCCACCTCTCTCCAACACCTTCTCTCCCCTATCTCTACATTCTCATCCCCTGAGATGGCAGTACCTCATTTTCACCTAACCTTAGCAACGGCCCTTGATCAAGTGGCTCCAGCGACACTTCATACTACACGTCGACTTCGATGTCAACCGTGGCACACCAAAGCAACACGAAATCTTCAAAAACTGTCCCGTAAAGCAGAACGTCACTGGCGTAAATCTCGAAACTCTAATGACTTCTTCACATATACTTCTGTCTACCACTCCTATCGAAATGCTCTGGACACTGCAAAACAAACATACTTTCAATCTCTTATCTATGCTCAGGCTTCTAACCCCAAACGCCTTTTCAATACATTTAATCATCTTCTCAATCCTCCCACCCCGAACCCTCCATCTACTATCAGTGCTCAGGATCTTGCTACCTACTTCAAGGACAAGATTGATAAGATCAGACTAGAAATGGTATCCTCTTCCTCAACAAGCCATCAGCTCATTTCCTTCCCACTACCCTCTGACACCCTTTCTTCATTTGACCCCACAAATGAAGAGGAAATTTCTACGCTCTTCTTATCTTCCTACTCTACCTCCTGTCCTCTTGATCCTATTCCCTCGCAAATTGGTAGATCCCTGTCTTCTGTGCTCATTTCACCTCTAACTCAAATCTGTAATCTCTCACTCTCTACTGGCATCTTTCCATCACTATACAAGCATGCAGTGATTACTCCTATTCTAAAAAAACAAAACTCCGACCCAAACTCTCTCTCAAATTACCGTCCCATCTCTCAGCTCCCTTGCCCCTCCAAGCTTCTAGAGAGACTTGCCTACACTCGCCTCACACGCTTTCTTTCCGCAAACAACCTGTTGGATCCTCTTCAGTCAGGCTTTCGTTCTCAACACTCCACAGAGACTGCGCTGACCAAGGTTGTTAATGATCTGATCACTGCTAAGACTGAACGCCATTACTCTCTCCTAATTCTCCTTGATCTCTCGGCTGCATTTGACACAGTTGACCACTCTCTTCTCATACAAACGCTGCAATCCCTAGGTCTTCAAGACACAGTTCTATCCTGGTTCTCATCTTACCTCTCTAATCGCTCTTTCACTGTTAATTTCTCTGGAGCCACATCTGCTCCGCTTCCCCTATCAGTTGGGGTACCACAAGGCTCGGTGCTAGGTCCTCTGCTGTTCTCTATCTATACCGCTTCTCTTGGAAATCTAATAAGTTCCTTTGGCTTTCAGTATCATCTCTATGCGGATGATACCCAAATCTATCTATCCTCTCCTGATATCTCGACATCTGTGTTGTCCCGTGTAACTGACTGTCTTTCTGCCATTTCATCTTGGATGTCCTCTCGTCAACTCAAACTTAATCTTTCTAAAACAGAGTTAATAATATTCCCACCCGCCAACAAGAGCATACCTGACATTTCTATCTCTGTTGATAACATGACCATAAATCCCACCCCACAAGCTCGCTGCCTAGGTGTAATCCTTGATTCACGCCTATCCTTTGTTCCCCACATTGACTCTATATCTAAATCATGTTACATACATCTAAAGAACATTTCCAGAATCCGCACATATCTCACACAAGACACTGCTAAAACCTTAATTCATGCACTAATCATCTCCCGCATTGACTATTGCAATTCCCTCCTTACTGGTCTTCCCAAAAACAGACTCAAACCCCTAAAATCTATTTTGCATGCTTCGGCAAGACTGATTTTCCTTGCAAATAGCTATTCCTCTG
Source organism: Mixophyes fleayi (assembly GCF_038048845.1). NCBI lineage: Eukaryota > Metazoa > Chordata > Amphibia > Anura > Limnodynastidae > Mixophyes > Mixophyes fleayi. The sequence goes on along the minus strand of NC_134405.1, from coordinate 258,738,352 downwards.
TTGAATCACTCTGTATGTCTCTACACTGGCTGCCTGTCTTCTACCGAATCCAATATAAAATACTTTTACTAACCTACAAGGCCATCAACAAAGCTGCACCAACATACATCTCCTCTCTTGTCTCAAAATATCTCCCAACTCGGCAACTCCGTTCTGCAAAAGATCTGCGTCTCTCATCCACCCTCATTACATCCTCCCATTCCCGGTTACAGGACTTTTTTCGGGCTGCACCCACTCTATGGAACTCTCTCCCTCGCACAATAAGACTCTCCTCTGTTCTACAAACTTTCAAGCGTTCTCTGAAAACCTACCTATTCAGACAAGCGTATAATATTCCTCAACCACCATCTTAACCTCACTACCTTTAGCCTGTTACACAATTTCACACAAGACAATTACCCCCGGACCAACATTATTGTGTGACAGGATCATTTAGCTTATGAGTCACCCTACCTTTGCAGTCTGGCTGGGCCAAGATGCAAAATGTATACTTAACCTCATGTGTCAATCTCCCATTGTCCCATAGATTGTAAGCTTGCGAGCAGGGCCTTCTCACCTCTTTGTCTGTTTTACCCAGTTTGTTTATTAGTTTATTACGTTTGTCCCCAATTGTAAAGCGCTACGGAATATGTTGGCGCTATATAAATAAATGATGATGATGATGATGATGATCTGTATTTTTTAGAAAAATTGCTAAAATATGCTAAAATCACATAATTTTGCTCTTTTTTTGTCCCTACATTATTATCAACCTTAACAACACTAATTTCAAGTTATTTGCAGTCAATTTTGACCACCTCACAGGTAACAATATTATTTTCATACACTTTCAAACAAAACAGAAAGAAAGTTGTCAGCGCTTATCCTTTAAACTGCATATCTGTGTGTGTCTAGCAAAATGAAAACATGAAGTACTAGTTCATATTTTGATCAAAAGACTTAAGCCTGCATCCCACGTCAAGGGTACCTCATTATATGCAGGTCCTACACTGACCTATATGTTTTAAATACTATTAAAATGCAGTTAAAATCAGATGCACTCACCTCCCAGGTATAGGGGTTTACATCTAGCAAAGGCTGGCTTGTGAGCCACACCCAAATGTGCCTTGAATAGGCTTAATGGACAGCTGCTATGACAAAAAGGCAATATTTTGAAACAAAATCAGAGAAAAATAGGCGCGCTCGGTATATCCCACATTATATATGGTACCAGCTGCTTGACAACAAGCCCGCGCTCGGTATATCCCATATTGTATGTGGTACCAGCTGCGTGGCAATATAAATGGCCATATATGTATACAAAACAGAAAGAAAGTTGTCAGCGCTTATCCTTTAAACTGCATATCTGTGTATGTCTAGCAAAATGAAAACATGAGGTATTAGTTCATATTTTGATCAAAAGACTTAAGCCTGCATCTCACGTCAAAGGTACCTCATTATATTCAGGTCCTACACTGACCTATATGCTTTAAACACTATTAAAATGCAGTTAAAATCAGATGCACTCACCTCCCAGGTATAGGGGTCTACATCTAGCAAAGGCTGGCTTGTGAGCCACACCCAAATGTGCCTTAAATAGGCTTAATGGACAGCTGCTATGACAAAAAGGCAATATTTTGAAACAAAACCAGAGAAAAATAAGCCCGTGCTCATTATATCCCCCATTATATATGGTACCAGCTGCTTGGCAACAAGCCCGCACTAGGTATATATACCATATTGTATGTGGTACCAGCTGCGTGGCAATATAAATGCCCATATATGTATACAAAACAGAAAGAAAGTTGTGAGCACTTATCCTTTAAACTGCATATCTGTGTGTGTCTAGCAAAATGAAAACATAAGGTATTAGTTCATATTTTGATCAAAAGACTTAAGCCTGCATCCCACGTCAAGGGTACCTCATTATATGCAGGTCCTACACTGACCTATATGCTTTAAACACTATTAAAATGCAGTTAAAATCAGATGCACTCACCTCCCAGGTATAGGGGTTTACATCTAGCAAAGGCTGGCTTGTGAGCCACACCCAAATGTGCCTTAAATAGGCTTAATGGACAGCTGGTTTCTCTGGTTTACTTTCAAACAAAGACTGCAGCACCTGGCTGGATGCTAAGCGACAGGGCAATGACTCAAACACACGGCAGTTCCTAGCACATCTAGGAAACATTGGCACACAGCAGTGGCAGAAAAGAACAGTGGTGCAAGATGGAAGTGTCATTGGATCATGAAATCAGTTATGGTTCATTTGATCCCTCCACCTGTTCCTTGGATAACTGTAGTAATTCTACAGCTAATACATGGACAGAGTGAAGCGGGTGGTCATGTACAAGGAGACCCTCAAAGGTGGGAAAGGGATCCCGGATATCCCCACCATGCTGCGAGCCTTCTTTGTCTGTTACTGCATCTTCAGAACTCTTATTGAAAAGAACATTTGCTCTGCTGGGAAGTCTATTTCTCGCTTTTTTCTCATGTCTCTTTGGAGTACTCTTGGCTGGGACAAGTGGGACAGCTCCTTCCCTTACAACTGGACTATACCTTGGTTTTACCTGGATATTGGATAATTTGTGAGGGAGCACCATCTGGAGAGACTTAAACCAGACTTGTGGAAGCCAAAACTGTCCACAAGGTCATCAGAGTGAAAAACATTCTGGAGTCTGTTCCAGGGCTCCCTGTTGCTACAGCAAAACACGTGTGGGAGAATGTGGGCTCTAAGAGACTGACACAAAGGCATTGCATGGATGGCTATCCAGGGGGGTCTGCCTCTCAGGACCTTCATGCACTCCCGGAACCTGTGCAGATATGTTCACTGCTCCTTTTGTATCACCAGAAGGAAAACAGCACAGCATGTTTTTTGGGACTGCCCCATTGCACAGGCACTGTTGGATTCCTTGGAACATGAACTTAACGACAGTGTACCCAGAACTTGCCTTTCATACAATTCGGTATTTTATGGATTATTTCCTGGGACCCACACCATTGGGACAATTCTGGAGGCCTGGCACCTTATGAACTGCTTAAGATACTAATTGGCTTGCCAGAAATTGCCTCATCTTGAAAGGGGAGATGATGACCATTCAGTACTGTCGCAGGCTGATCCACAGAGACTATAACACCATTGACAGTCCAGAGGAAGAGGAAAATTAATAATTTTCTGTCTCCCTCTTCTCCTTCTCCCCCTATTTGTCTGTTTGTTCAATAAAACCTTGGACTTGTGTCTCCCCCTTCGTTACCCCTTCCAACCCATTCCCCCATCACTATTTGAAGTTTTGTTGAATGTCTTGCCTTAATTTATGCACCCTTCCCTATATTTGTGTCTGTCTCAATAAAGCTTCGGTCTTCTGTGTACTGCTGTGAATCCATTTTGATAACACAGTAAAATGTGGCTGCAGATTAACGCCAAGCCTGCCAGCCTTAGTATTTGTATTTTCAGCAATAACAATTAGCAATGGAGCAATGGAGCTCTCCTCTTTGTCTGTAACCTATATAACACCGTACAAATTGACTGCAACTTCAGAAGACCAAGCCTGCCAGCCCTAGTATTTGTATTTCAGCAATGACAATTAGCAATGGAGCAATGGAGCTCTCCTTTTTGTGTGTTACCTATGTAACACTGTACATTATGGAACTGCAGATTTAGAAGACCAAGCCTGTCAGACCTATTATTAATTCCATTTCAGCAATGACAATTAGCAATGGAGCAATGGAGCTCTCCTGAATGTCACTATAGACTTTGAAGAACACTGCTACCACCTCCTCTTTCTATTATATCTATGACTCTGCCCAACTGCTCTACAGACTGTGCTACCCCTTCTCTGTTCCTCTGTGAAATGGTGCTAGATCGCCGTGGGGGGCGGTACTTATTAAATCCAAAACTCGCGAAATCTGATAACGTTTTGCCTCTTTTTCAATTCTGAAAGCATGCGAAAGTACCTAGCCGGCTAGGCACGGTACTCGGATCTGCTAAGTTTGGGTGTGTTCGGTTCTCAGGGAACCGAGCCTGAGCATCTCTAGTTCTAATCAGACCTGACTAAAATCATAATGGTTAACATTATGTTGGTAAACCGTAAGTCAGTTTAGCAACTGATTTTTCAATATGAGGTCAGAATTTTTTTCTTGCATGAAGGAAATTAAACTTATCCTTTTAGACATGTAATGCATATTTGTATTTTTAATTGGGTGTAGAAAACATAGCATTACTGTTTAGCTTAACTTTTTCAATCCTACTTACTTTGTAAACAATACTCCTATTTTTTTAAAAATCTTTTGGTTATTCATTATACATAGGGCAGTGTTATCTAATTTATAACAGAATGTATTCACATTCTCGTATTTTTATTATTAATATTCTCAATGATTTGTAAGGCGCCACAGTGCTCTGAACTGCCGATCACTGGGTAAACCAGGACAAACAAAAAGCAGGGACATACAAGGTAGACAATATGAATGCAGACATTGAGGGCACTGCTCATGAGATAGCTTACATTCTAATTGGAAGAGGACGCAAGTGGATAAAGGTTAGCTCAGAGTGGAACAACTGTAAGGAAATATTAGTTTGGGTAATATAGGTGGGAGTAGGGTAAACAATAAAAAAAAGAGTTTTCAGAGATGCATGAAGAGGTGTTGATGTTGAGGACTTTATAAGTAAGGGTGAGCAACTTGAATTGGATTCTGGAAGATACTGGGATGCAGCGTAGAGCTTTGCAAAGTGGTGTGGCAGATGTGGAGCAGTGAGAGAGGAAGATCAGTCTCTCTGTGGCATTTAAGGTAGATTGAAGTGGGTATAAATGGTGAGGGGAGTTCCCGATAAGGGGAGGTTGCAGTAGTCAAGATGGGAGATGGTGAAAGAATGGATATAAGTTTTGGAAGCATCTTTTGTAAGAAATTAAAATATTTTGGCTATATTTCTAAGATAGAGGTGACAGAACTGGGAGAGAGACTGAATGTGAGAAATAAAGCAGAGGGTGAAGACAAGTACAGCGGCATCAACTCATCTGTTTCCATTAGGGGTCGAGTCCTGGCTGTTGCCCTGACAGTCGGGATGTCACTTCCGATTTCCTCAGCCCCGCTGTTACCACGGCAAAAGTCAGGATGGTCTCTCTTTCATTGACGTTGCCCAGCTAATCTGACAGCTTGAGGCTGATTACTATCTCTGTGCCCCCTCTCTTCTGATTGGCCTATCTATGTATTCAAGGCAGGGAGGGTTTAGCCTCCCTGATCGTTATAGTGTTCAGTATACAGTACTTTGCTGACCTGTTCTGTCCTGTGGATTCTCTGCTATCTTTGACCTGATTACCTGTTGTTACCCTTGGCATGCTTGGACCGTGCTTGAACTCTTATGCCCCTGATCTTTGCCTGTCTTTTGGATTATCCGTGTGTGCTACCTGCCCTGACTTCTAGCCTGTCCCTCAACTATCCTGCTGACTACTGACCCATGACCTCTGAAACGTACCTGGAACCTGCCTCCTGTTATCCTCCACCTTGCGCTATGTTTACCACTGATAAATGTTTATTACTCTAGAGTGAAGTCCTGGGGGCATCCGAGTACCTCTGAACATAACCAGTTCTTTGGAAAAGGCAGCTGCTATAGGTGAAGACCTCTATCCTGTCTTGTTCTAAAAGTTTATCTACGTAGCCGTCAGCCCTAATAGACACCAAGGCAGCAGGCTTGGGAGATTGTGGAAATTCCGGTGTTATTGATGTTGTGAGAGATTTCAGGGGAGGTAGTGACTCTGGGAAGAGGGGAGATAAGCTCTATTTTGTAAATATTGAGCTTCAGGTAGTGTTGTGATATCCAAGTGGATATAACAGAGAGATAATTGATTACAGAAAGGGAAAAGAGGTAGGTTTGGGTTTTGTAAGTGTAGCGGTGGCACTTGAAGCCAAATGAACAATTTAGTTCACCAAGAGAAGAAATAATCAATGATAAAAGCAGAGGGCTGAGAACAGAGTCTTGTGGGACCCCAACAGATAGTGGGAATGGATAGTAGGATGTGACAGATGTAGAGACACTGAAGGAGCAGTTGGAGAGTTAGGAAGTTAACCAGAAAAGAACTGTGTCATCATTAATGGAGTGAAATGTGTGCAGGAGAAGAGGATGACCAATAGAGTTGAAAGTAACACAGGCCCATGAGTTTGGAGTAGGGACCCTTAGACTTTGCTGTAAGTAGGTGCAATGCTCTCGGTGCAATGATCGTCAAAATGTTCTAGTTTAAAGCAACCTATATTTCACATATAAACAAAGACTAAAGGATTAAACTCCACCTGAGAAAGTGTGGGTAGAACATACACATAATTCCCTCCATTTGTTTTGAGTATAACAAATATTGGTAACTTATAATGTAAATGTGTTGATTTTTTTAATTTTGACCTTTTATTACAGATTTTTCAAAAACATAATTATAAAGCCATCAAATAATCACCTATGGAGGAACTTTTTACAGTTTGAGTCATAAATATGGGCAAAATAATACAAACAATTAAAATGCATGTATTTCACACATGATATAAAAGGTATTTTATGATATAAAGTCCTTTTGACGCAATATGAAATGGTGGTGACAGTTACGAGTTAGTAGTGTTTTGTCATTGAATGACTTGCATAATAAAAATATTGTTTTATTTTAACATGTGCATTTATTTAAAGCAACATCTAATTACACATCTGACTTAGCCTATTGAAAGCTTTAACAACCTAATATACATGTTTAGATGTTATGGTCCTTTGGTCACCATGATTCATGCATTCAATCTAGATTGGAAGTAAAGCTTCAGTCTTATAGCTACCATTTATCAGATCACCTCTTCATTGAATATTTCCCAAATGAACTTGAAAGTATAGATTATTTTCCATGATGACATCAGTTGTAGACAGAACTCTTTAAATATATTTCAAAGCCTGGGACATGTTTGACAAGGAAGGATTTGTGTGAAAGAGAAAACATTTATTGGGCTATATTTAAATGCATCTAATACCAGGTAACTTGGATGAACCTATATTCATATTTGTAAATAGGACAGCTCATTTCCCTCAGCAATTATAGAATGATTTATGTATTTAAGTTAAAATTTATGGATTTCACTTTTATTGCTCCAAGAAATATAGTGGATCACTTAAAATCAGAGTATTTAAATATATGTGTTGTTATACTACATAAAAATCTTATAAAAGGGAAGGGGGTATTTTAAATACTGGACTGTGTGCACCAGTATATATTCTTTCAACAAATATATGCAATATAATGCAAATACATTTTATATAACTTCCTAATGGATGCTCAAGCAAATTGATAGTTAATAGTGATTGGTAAAGGGGAGTTAAATAGGTGCCAATAGGAGTTTTTGTGCTCTGAACACAGAATTTATTATCATCCAGCCATTCAAATAGAAGGAGCAGTGTGTTGCCACAAAATGTAGGACTCACCTCCTTTCCACATGTCATGCAATGTGGGCAATGGCAACTTTGGTACAATACATACAAAAAAAAACTAATATCCAATTGCTAAATGCATTGTGCAAAATCCACTGCCAGCAACATTTTCAGCCGTGTTTCAGATGACCTTTTGCACAGAACCCATTGTGGAAATCCCCCTGCACAGATTTCCAATCCAGCCACACTGCCTAGATCCCACTTCCATTCACACAAGGCATACCGTATTACCAACCTCTAACTTCCTCTGCTGCAGTTTGAGATGGGTTACTGTATAAACTCTGATCAAGGGTCCAATTTGCAGGATACAACACCGTTCACTCTCCTCCTTCATACTTGCAATCTAACTCAGTACCTGGGCGCCTGTTTCCTCATTGAACTTCAATGCAGAACCAGGAAGCAGAATATCAATCGGCTCCAGCAATTCAATGAAGTAACAATCATCTTCAGGAGTCCACTAATATTTTTCTATAGCTTTGTAAATTTTTCCCCCTATCCAACTTCAGAGGATGAGGTGGTGATAAGTAGAATTCGCTGCTGTTGCATCCTAGCTTTGCCTTCGGGACATAGGGACTGTTATTAATTTGTGTGGCACTTTGCCTTTTTTTATTGGGAGAGTGCTCATAGAAATGCTGTTCTCTTTTAAAGTGGAAGCTGCAAAATGCATAAAGGATGAGAAATAATGTCAGCTAACTCTGCCCTGGTACGCTATTCAAGTGGTTTTGCAGTTTTAAAATGGCTGTACATCTATCTAGCAATAAATTCCCATAACAGCATGCCTTTATACCCCTTTATCTCTTTTCAATAATGTTTCTCTGAAAAATGAAATCTTGCTTTTGCACTGTTTACCAGTACAGTCATGACCATTTGGAGAATGACACAAATATTATTTTTCACAAAGTCTGCTGCTTCAGTTTTTAGCATGGCAATTTGCATATGCTCCAGAATGTCATGAAGAGTGATCAGATGAATTGCAATTAATTACAAAGTCCCTCTTTGTCATGACAATGAACTTTATTCCAAAAACAACATTTCCACTGAATTTCAGTCCTGCCACAAAAGGACCAGCTGACATCAGGTAAGTATTTCTCTCGTAACACAGGTGAGAGTGTTGACGAAGACAAGGCTGGAGACCACTCTGTCATGCTGATTGAGTTAGAATAACAGACTGGAAGCTTTAAAAGGAGGGTGGTGCTTGAATTCCTTGTTCTTCCTCTGTTAACCATGGTTATCTGCAAGGAAACACGTGCAGTCACTATTACTTTGCACAAAAAGTGCTTCACAGGCAAGGATATTGCTGCTAGTAAGATTGCACCTAAATCAACCATTTGTCGAATCATCAAGAACTTCAAGGAGAGAGGTTCAATAGTTGTGAAGAAGGCTTCAGGGCGCCAAGAACGTCAAGCAAGCGCCAGGACCATCTCCTAAAGTCGATTCAGCTTCGGAAATGGGGCACCACCAGTGCAGAGCTTGCTCAGGAATGGCAGCAGACAGGTGTGAGTGCATCTGCACTCATAATGAGGCGAAGACTTTTGGAGGATGTCCTGGTGTCAAGAAGGCCAGCAAAGGAGCCACTTCTCTCCAGGAAAAACATCAGGGACAGACTGATATTCTGCAAAAGGTACAACGATTGGACTGCTGAGGAGTGGGGTAAAGTCATTTTCTCTGATAAATCCCCTTTCAGACTGTTTGGGGCATCTGGAAAAATGCTTGTCCGGAGAAGGAAAAGTGCGCGCTACCATCATTCCTGTGCCATGCCAACAGTAACACATCCTGAGAACCATTGGTTCTAAGCCAAGAGATTGGGCTCACTCACAATTTTGCCTAAGAACACAGCCATGAATAAAGAATGGTATCAAAGCATCCTCCAAGAGCAACTTCTCCCAACCATCCAAGAATAGTTTGGTGACAAACAATGCCTTTTCCAGCATGATGGAACACCTTGCCATAAGGCAAAAGTGATATCTTAATGGCTCGGGGATCAAAACATCGAGATTTTAGGTCCATGGACAGGAGACTCCCCATCTTTAATCCCACTGAGAACATGGGGTCAGACCTCAAGAGGCAGGTGGACAAAAAAAAAACCAACAAATTCTGACAAACTCCAAGTATTGATTAGGCAAGAATGGGTGGCCATTAGTCGGTTTGTGGCCCAGAAGTTGATTGACAGCATGAAAGGACTAATTGCAGAGGCCTTCAAAAAGAAGGGTCAACACTGCAAATATTGACTCTTTGAGTAAACGTAAAGTAATTGTCAATAAATGCCTTTGACACTTATGAAATGCTTGTAATTTTACTTTTGCATACCATAGCAACATCTGAAAAAGGGCTAAAACCACTGATGTAGCAAACTTTTTGAAAACCAATACATTCTCAAATCTCAAGTCATTCTCCAATTTTTTGCCCATGACTGTACTTTGCAAAGTCATAGGAAGAAATCTGGTGGTCCCCACTTCACCCAATCCTCAAGGCGTGCACATTCACAGGTATACCAAATGTCCCTTCACTCACCTCCACACGTAGAACAATATTGGCAAAGTCTCAAACTTTCAATGGCTTCCTCAAATATACTTTCCACCATTTCTATTGAAACGCTCCAGACACTGCCAAACAAACATATTTCCAACCTTTCATTTCTGCTCAGACTTCTGACCCCAAATACTGTTTTAATATATTTAAATCTCTCTCTCAGCCTTCTGAAAGCAATGCTTCCTGTGATTCCCTGAAGCTGCAGGGCACTAGGATCCTGTGCAACAGGACTGTTCCACAGCATAATACAGAAGAGACTGTAGGGGGTAAATGTATCAAACTGAGAGTGTTCTGGCGGGTTTGAAAAGTGGAGATGTTGCCTATAGTAACCAATCAGATTCTAGCTGTCATTTTGTAGAATGTACTAAATAAATAAATGATAGATAGACTCTGATTGGTTTTTCAAACCCTCTGGAAAACTCTCAGCTTGATACATTTACCCCCAGGACCCAAACTGTTGAGAGAGGAGGAGCCTCATAGAGCGAGTACTGAGGAGACATTTTGTGAAAAGAGACACATTTTTCTGCTATGCTGTTGTGAGGAAACATGAGGCAAGTGTTGCTGCTGAGGGCTGAGGTGTGTTGCCAGCCAGAATACTGCATGCGCAAAGATGTCATTATAGTGACCACAGAGAGGTTGTCACTAACGACAGGAGCTGACACCAGTGATAAGGAAGATGGAGCTGAAAACTATCTACACAACAGGAAACAGGTCTGTGTAATCAAACTGATTGTGTTTTCTCACTCACTTCACAATATATCCTACATTTTAAGAGCAGTAAGCTAAATTTACAGAGACATTTCATTAACAAGTGAAAAGCATTACCCAACCTCCTACTACTACACACAGCATATACCCCAATTACATATTTAATCACCAGTGCCCACTCTGATAGTAACCTGGTATCTGGAGCATCCTTTAACCCATCATGGCCTAAATATGCAAGCAAAGACACAGCATTATTCTTGACTTTTCCTGCAAGATCAGATTAAAGCACAGTGATAATAGCCTTGGCAACACACTGCATTCAGGGGTGCCAAGAGGCGGGGAGAGCGGGTATAAATTAACGGGGGTCCGGGAATGCCATGGGGGCAAGGCCCGCACTGTAGACGTCAAGTGTATGTATATGGCATTGTGCATGTGTGTGATGTGTCTGGGGGGTGATGCATACCTCCCAACAGTCCCGATTTAAGGTTTCTGTCCCGCCTTCCCTATCAGGCCAGCGTTGTCCCACTTTATGGCCAATTTGGGAGGTATGTGAGCTGCTGCTATTGTGCTACTACGTGTGCACACCACTCCTGGAGGATTGTTAGGAACTTACCTTGTTCCCGTTTCGCTGCGCTGTCAGCGGTGTCCATCTCTTCAGCGCTTCTTCTGTTAGCGCTGCCGCACTTCCGGGTTCTCTCTGCTGCTGATCATATGACTCCTGGGCGGGGAATTCAAACTCCTATATCTCCCCTGCTCTGACACGCTGCCTGTGTCAGAGCAATGTGTTTCCTGTTCCTGGCTACAGTTCCTGTGTCCTGACTCCTGTGAACCTGCTCCCTGTTAACCCCTCGATTCCTCCTACTCCTGTGTACCTACCTGGCTGTGACCTGACTATTCTTTGGCTTATCCCTGGCACTACGCAACTGGACTATCTTCTGTGTACCGACTCGGCTGTGTTACCAACAATTCTCTGGATCTCCCTCTGGCACCGCATACGTGATACCTTCTGTGTACCGACTCGGCTGTGTTACCAACTATTCTCTGGATCTCCCTCTGGCACCGTATACTTGATACCTTCTGTGTACCGACCCGGCTGTGTTACCAACTATTCTCTGGATCCTGCCACGCACCCATTGCCTCCGTGCATCTACCGGTTACTGTTCCAGATCTACAACGCCTGGAATTAACGGTTAGTGCCTGTACTTGCACCGCATTGTCTATTTTCTTGTCTGCCTGCCATCACTTAGAACTTTCTCCCTTACGTCAGTAGGCTAATCTGGGGGCCGCGACCTGCGGTTCTTCGGCAGCTAAGCCCACACTACCTTGCGGTGGTTCTTGGTGAAGACCGGAAGGCCGTTAGACTCTGCGCCCTAGGTAAGCCTGTGCTAATACTGACTAAGGCATCAAAATCGTAACAGTTTGCTCTGAAGCTTATCTAACTGATGGAAGCGACAGGGAATCCCACTGCGAGAGTACTACTGGATAACTTAGCGGCTCAGGTTGAGGAACAGGGGAAAAATCAAGAACAGTTATTACAGATTCTGCAGACTCTGTCTAACAGGTTGGATACGCTCCAAGCAGCTCAGGTGGCAGCTCCTAATCCTCCACCTGCTCCGGCCCCACAGCCTGCCCCCACTCCAAGCGGTTCAGCTGTATCTGATCCCACCACCTCTCAACTCCGCATACCTAACCCACCCAAGTTCAATGGGGATCCTAAGGAATGCCGAGGCTTCTTGAACCAGTGTGCTATTCAATTCGAACTTTTGCCCGGAAACTTTCCTACACAGAAAACTAAAGTCGCTTATATTATTTCCTTATTGTCTGGTCAAGCGCTTGCCTGGGCTTCTCCTCTCTGGGAACATGATGACCCCATTCTCCATAATTGTGCCACTTTCTTGGAAACCTTCAGACGCATCTTTGATGAACCCGGACGAGTCTCCAGTGCAGCTTCTGGACTCCTCCGTCTACGCCAGGGTACCCTTACTCTGGGCCAGTATGCCCTTCAATTTCGCACTATGGCGGCCGAACTTCGTTGGAACAATGAAGCTTTAGTGGCCACATTTTGGCAAGGCTTGTCCGATCGTATTAAGGACGAGCTAGCAGCCCGAGAGTTACCCACTACCCTGGATGCTTTGATCTCTCTCTGTAACCAGATTGATATACGTTTCCGTGAACGCACTCAGGAGAGAGAGAGTTCCCGTCGATCTACTTTCCGTTTGGCTCCTCGCTTCCAAAGTCCTATTACACCGGAGGAAGAGCCTATGCAGTTGGGAAGAGCACGTTTATCCCAGGAGGAAAGAGAGAGGCGGTTCAAGAATCGTTTATGCCTTTATTGCGGGGAACCCGGTCATGTCCTGAGTCAATGTGGGAAGCGCCCGGGAAACGATCGGACCTAACTGATGACGGAGAGACTAAGTTAGGTATGAACATTCTCTCTCCTATGGATTCTAGTTTTTCTATCCAAGTTCTTCTGCAATATACTGATAAACAATTGTCTCTTCCAGCGCTTATTGACTCTGGTGCAGCGGGGAACTTTTTACGAGCTGACATTGTAGAGCGGTTATCATTGCCTAGGCAACCCTTAGATCCACCTATTGCCATTACAGCTATAGATGGCAGTCGTATCATTGGAGGATCCATTAAGAACAGAACTGTCAACATGTCTCTACGCATTGGAGCCTTACACACTGAGGAAATCTCCTTCTTAGTCATTCCAAAGGCTATCAACCCGTTGATCTTAGGCCTACCTTGGCTCAGACTTCACTCCCCCACTTTAGATTGGCAGAAACCGGAAGTTCTTGCATGGGATTCAGAGTGTCATTCCCGATGTCTTCCCAGGATTCATAGACCCGCTATGGGCTGTCTTCCAACACCCTCCGGTATTCCTCCTCAATATCATTCGTTTTCTGATGTCTTTTGTGAAAAGGAGGCTTCCAAGTTACCCCCTCATAGACCTTGGGATTGCTCCATTGAATTGTTGCCGGATAAGATACCACCTAGAGGACGGGTATTTCCATTATCTCTACCCGAATCAGAGACCATGTCCCTATATATTAAGGAGAATTTAAACAGGGGTTTTATCCGGAAATCCTTGTCACCAGCAGGAGCAGGTTTCTTTTTCGTAAAAAAAAAGGACGGCGGATTGCGTCCTTGCATAGACTACCGTGGCCTCAACGCCATAACGAAAAAGAATAGGTACCCCTTACCATTAATCTCTGAACTCTTTGATAGGATCAAGGGAGCTTCAATTTTTTCTAAACTGGATTTGAAAGGGGCCTACAACCTTATCCGTATTAAACAAGGGGATGAATGAAAGACGGCGTTCAATACGCACGATGGGCATTTTGAGTATCTTGTCATGCCATTTGGACTTTGTAACGCTCCTGCGGTTTTTCAAAATTTCATTAACGAAGTTTTTCAGGATTTCCTGTATCAATTTGTTGTCATCTACCTAGACGATATTCTTATTTTTTCACCTGATATTATTACTCATCGCCATCATGTCTCCTTGATTCTTCAACGCCTTCGGTCGCATCATCTGTACTGTAATGTGGACAAGTGTGTCTTTGAAAAAATGCATCTTCCTTTTCTTGGTCACGTGGTTTCTGGCTCCGGATTACGTATGGACCCTGAGAAATTAAAGGCGATTTCTGATTGGCCCCAACCGGTTGGACTTAAGGCCATCCAGCGTTTTATTGGGTTCTCTAATTATTACCGCCACTTTATCAAAGGGTTTTCGTCTGTTATTGCACCCATCACTTCCCTGACCAAGAAATCTGCCAACGCTAAGACCTGGCCACCAGAGGCGGTAGAGGCCTTCAAGTATCTTAAAGAAGCCTTCATATCGGCACCTATTCTTCAACAGCCAGATTCTTCCTTCCCCTTTTTTCTCGAAGTTGACGCATCCTCCACTGGAGTAGGAGCTATTTTGTCTCAGAAGAATTCTACTGGAAAGTTTTCTCCCTGTGGCTTCTTTTCTCGTAAATTCTCATCCACCGAAAAAAACTACGGCATTGGAGACAGAGAACTACTTGCTATCAAATTGGCCTTGGAGGCCTGGAGACATCATTATGAGGGAGCCAGATTTCCTGTTACTATTTTTACGGATCACAAGAACCTGCTTTATCTACAAACTGCATCCTGCCTCAATCCCCGTCAGGCCAGATGGTCTTTATTTTTTTCACGATTCAGTATGATCATTACCTTCAGACCAGGGTCCAAGAACAAGAAGGCTGATGCTCTCTCTCGTTCCTTTGATTCTATGGATACCGAAGAAGAGAGTGTTAGGTCTATTCTAGATCCAGAATGTATTTTGGCTACTACTCCTACTCGGATGATCATTCCTCACGGGAAGACTTTGGTTCCTCCACATCTCCAAACTAAACTCCTTAAATGGGCTCATGCCTCACGTTTTTCTGGTCATGCCGGTATAAAGAAGACCTTGGAATTTATCTCCCGTAGTTATTGGTGGCCGGCTATCCGTTCGGACGTTCGACAGTTTGTGACGGCGTGTTCCACTTGTGCTCAAAATAAAGATCCTCGTCAAGCTCCATACGGTCTGCTGCAGCCTCTGCCAATTCCGGATCGACCTTGGAGTCATCTCTCCATGGATTTTATCACAGATTTACCCTCCTCCAGAGGGTTCTCAGTAGTGTGGGTGGTCAGTGATCGCCTTTCCCGAGCCGCTCATTTTGTGGCATTAAAAGGTCTCCCTTCTGCTCCTATTCTGGCTCAACTCTTCATTAAAGAAATTTTCCGCCTACATGGCTGTCCAGATATTATCGTTTCTGATCGAGGAACTCAGTTCGTGGCAAGATTTTGGAGGGCCTTTTCTCGTCTTTGTGGAATTAAGTTAAATTTCTCTTCTGCATATCATCCGCAAAGTAATGGTCTCACGGAAAGGACGAATCAAGAATTGGAGAAATTCCTCAGATGTTTCATTTCAGCTAAACATGATGATTGGGTTGATTTATTACCTTGGGCAGAATTCGCCCACAATAATAATTCACACGACTACCTCCATTTCTCCCTTTTTTGCTCTTCAGGGATTTCATCCTAAAGTTCCACCCTTCAAAGAGTTAACCGCTTCTGGGGTTCCTGCAGTGGATTCCCTTCTATCGGACTTCTCGTCTAGGTGGGATTTTATCAAACGCAAATTACTTCACACCTCTGCCATCAGTAAAAAAGCATTTGACAAAAGAAGAAGACCGTCTCCACTACTTACTCCTGGTGACAAAGTGTGGTTGTCTACAAAGAATCTTCGCTTGTTGGTTCCTTCTAGGAAATTCGCTCCCCGATTTATCGGTCCCTTCAAGATCATTGAGGTCATTAATCCGGTGGCCTTTAGATTAAAATTACCCCCTACCTTGAGGATTCCCAATGTCTTCCACATTTCCCTTCTCAAACCACTTGTTGTTAACAAATTCTTCTCTTCTAGAAGACCTCCTGCTGCCATTTCTGCACCAGATCAGGAATTTGAGGTGAAGGAGATTCTAGATTCTCGGATTTCCAGAGGTTCCTTGCAGTTCCTGGTTGACTGGAAAGGTTACGGTCCTGAAGAGCGTTCTTGGATTCCTGCACGAGACCTTCATACTCCGAGTTTGTTGAAGAAATTCCATACCAAGTTCCCTCTAAAGCCTTATAGGTTGTCCGGAGGCCACCCCTGAAGGGGGGGGTACTGTTAGGAACTTACCTTGTTCCCGTTCCGCTGCGCTGTCAGCGGGAGCTGACAGCGGTGTCCATCTCTTCAGCGCTTCTTCTGTTAGCGCTGCCGCACTTCCGGGTTCTCTCTGCTGCTGATCATGTGACTCCTGGGCGGGGAATTCAAACTCCTATATCTCCCCTGCTCTGACACGCTGCCTGTGTCAGAGCAATGTGTTTCCTGTTCCTGGCTACAGTTCCTGTGTCCTGACTCCTGTGAACCTGCTCCCTGTTAACCCCTCGATTCCTCCTACTCCTGTGTACCTACCTGGCTGTGACCTGACTATTCTTTGGCTTATCCCTGGCACTACGCAACTGGACTATCTTCTGTGTACCGACTCGGCTGTGTTACCAACAATTCTCTGGATCTCCCTCTGGCACCGCATACCTGATACCTTCTGTGTACCGACTCGGCTGTGTTACCAACAATTCTCTGGATCTCCCTCTGGCACCGCATACGTGATACCTTCTGTGTACCGACTCGGCTGTGTTACCAACTATTCTCTGGATCTCCCTCTGGCACCGTATACCTGATACCTTCTGTGTACCGACCCGGCTGTGTTACCAACTATTCTCTGGATCCTGCCACGTACCCATTGCCTCCATGCATCTACCGGTTACTGTTCCAGATCTACAACACCTGGAATTAACGGTTAGTGCCTGTACTTGCACCGCATTGTCTATTTTCTTGTCTGCCTGCCATCACTTAGAACTTTCTCCCTTACGTCAGTAGGCTAATCTGGGGGCCGCGACCTGCGGTTCTTCGGCAGCTAAGCCCACACTACCTTGCGGTGGTTCTTGGTGAAGACCGGAAGGCCGTTAGACTCTGCGCCCTAGGTAAGCCTGTGCTAATACTGACTAAGGCATCAAAATCGTAACAAGGATTAAGTAATTGCTATTGTTCCAGAGTCCAGCTCACCTTAATACATAGGATAATGACCTCTCCAAGTCTTTAGTCCCCTGCTCTATTGCTAGGTAATTTCCCGGGGAGGGTGGCCACACCCCCGGGATGACACAGACACACCCCCATGATGACGCAGGCACTCCCTTGTGATGATGCGGGCACACCTCTTTTAGTCAACAGCTCCGCTTTGAGATCTATCAGTGTTGGGAGGTATGGTGACGTGGTGTGTCTGGGTGGTGACGTGATGGGTGATGTTGCAGTGGGTGGCGTGATGCGTGATGTAGCTGAGGGGTTGCTTGATGGGTAATGTAACTGAGGGGTGGCATGATGTGTCTGGGTGGTGGCGTGATGGGTGATGTAACTGAGGGGTGGCGTGATGTGTCTGGGGGGTGATGTGGTGTGTCTGGGGGGTAGCGTGATGGGTGATGTATACAAGCTATAATTCTCATATAAGAATACATGCACCATATCCCGTTTGATGCCATATATATTTAAACACCATATCTTTGAAATATCTAATAGCGGGATTATTTCACATGAATAAAATACTGTGATTTTATCTTCATCACGATCAGATCAAATCACATATAACCATTATGAAGAATTCCAAAACTCAAGTGCATAAATGATAGGACACTAGAGAGTTTTTGGGACCTCTACCTGTATTACCCAGCTGGTGGTATCCGTGTGGTTCTCGAGATAAGCTCTGCATACCATAAGATTAAGAGTGAAAATTATATTCACAATTATTGTAGAATAATTAAAAACATGAAATAACCTGCCATCTTTATACCAACGTGGCAATTCATGTGATCTGAGGATTAGCACAGTAATATACTTACCAGGACTGTATTTATTTCTTATCATTGGGGATCTCTCGGCCTATACTGACATATTATAGTGACATACTTACCAGAGTGACATCTGTACAATATAACTTGTCAAAGTCGTATAATTGGATGAACGAAAGTATATTGGTTTAATATTGGTTTGCCGTGCGTATTGCGAAGCGTACGCCACGTGTTACGTGACGTGGTGCGTTAGCACGGTAAAATACGCACGCACACACTCGCATTACAACAGTTAGTTATTTATATAATTTCATATTGGTTCTGTTACACTGTAATTCAGGAGCAGATAGTATTCGGTTTATTATTAGTCTATATATATATATATATATATATATATATATATATATATAGTGATTATATGTACATTGTAGTGTTATTAAAGGTTTAGGTAATAGGAAAGGTGTCATGCCTGATATCATATCGAAGCCCTAATCATCAGCAGCTGTCCGGTGCAGTCGGCGAAGAGATCGCACATTGCATACTTTAGTTATTGATATTAGAGAGTAAACCTTTGTATGATACTGGCTATGAAAAGGAGCAGACCCCCTGGAGAGAAGACCCCCCACCTTTGGATTCCTTAAATTGAATCAACCTATTACCTGTCTGGCCTGGACCCACCCAACGTCTGGACCTATAGAAACAATCTACGTCATCTCTATTGTTCACAATAAAACATTGACTGTATATATAATAGCTGCATCTCACTGGGGCCTCAGTCAACTCTGACACAATATTCTAAACAGAATATTGTCCATCGGGTCCCGTGGGTGCGCAGGCGAGCGCAAGCGATTGCATTGGTATGTACTTATCTTTTGGTATTGGCTGTGCTGTACTGTACTTTATCATGATATAATAATGTATTGAATTGTTGACTATTTACATCTGTTAAAATAAATCACTTTGTGCTTTGGACACACATACAATTGATTGGGCAATGCTTATTTTAAAAAGATAGAATTACTTTAATAATTTGGGGGCTCGTGAGTTAGGAGTTACGTTACCGGCAGGTATGCAACGCTTACGATATTCGGTTCCTCAACAAATGGTGGATTGACGGACGCGTCGCATAAAGCAGGAAAGAACGTAATGTGTGTTTACGAAACCGAATGTCCGTTGTTGCATAGACTGAAGGAACGCTAATTAGAATCTAGGGACAAGAAAGAAAAATGTTTCTTTTTATTGTCGTTTTATGTTTTAAAAGTGTATTGCATTGCTGTGCGTATGTGTAGTTCCTGCTGTGCGTACGCGAACTTCCGGTAGATTTTCCACGTGGTTGAACAATAGTTTTGATAGTTGTTATATGCATACTGTAAGCACTTGGTAAAGTCTCTGAAAAGATCGTGCCATTGTTTGGGAAAGTTATTTTCTGTACAGAAAACAAAGGTTATGTGTGTGTATGTGAATGAATATATAAAGGCAAAAATATACTGGTAACTATAGGCAACTATAGGTTTTTACACGTGTGCCTAATACTAATCACGATGTTCACAGATAACTAGTATCTCTGAGCAGTGCGGTTGGACCGCATGGCAGGGCCTTGATTAAGTATTGGGAGGGCAGTGTGGAACTGTTGAAAATTGATAGCGCTTTAGTTCAGGTGTGTCTGATGGGGCATGTTAAAAAAAAGGTGACCTGACAACAAAGGTTCTGTTCTAGGGCTGAGCAGGATATAAAGAAACCTTTGTGTGAGTGGTGTTCTGTTCTAACAAAGAGCAGGTGATAAAGAGACACCACAGAGTATACTTGACAGGTATACTCGAAGCGAAAATAACAGGTTTTCGCGGCATTCCCAAATATTAATCGCAAAGCTTACCAATAGTTAGTATCCGTAGGCAGTGCGATTGGACCGCATGGTTGATTTAGTGCAGCTGTGATTGCGACTTGGGAGATGTGGGAGGAAATACGCTGCAACCACTGATATTCTTGATTGATATCGGGTGCTGACAGTGGTACAGTACTCAAACTAGGAAGGGCATTGATATCTTTAAGGGGACGTGCCTGTTGAAAACGTCCAGGAATAAAAAAAAATCTCTAGTAAGTTCTGTTTCAAAAGAGAACAGGTAAAAGTCTTTTTGTGTAGCGTTGAGAAATAGGTTGTTTTCACAATGGATATGAAGCAAATGCTAGAGATAGTTCATGTTGTGCTGCCTAATGAATGGCCGGTTGGTTCGGCAAAATATGTTATGTATAATAAATACAGTGCGTATGCCACGGCATATTGCGACAAATGGGTCAAGATGACCCGGGAGTGTGTGAAACCTTTCCCAAACATAGGTACTCTTGACTCAGAGGTGTTAAATAATGTTAGAGATAAAGTGCGGTTGATTAAATCAACAAAAACGAGAATTGAACATGATGACTGTTTAAAATTGTGGCAAATGGAAGGTAACACGTGACAGAGCAGCGAACGCACAGCGGAAGTGAGTGTAGCGAAAAACACGTGTTCAGCGGAAGTAAGCGTACCGGAAACAAGCATTCCGGAAGTGTGCGTTGCAAAGCGTGGCGAACTGAGCGCAAACACGCCCCCGATGAATACGGTTGGGGCGGGAAGTACAGCCAATACCAAAAATGTAAAAATGGTAACTAGTAACTTGTATGGTGTTTTAAGTAATGGTAAAAGTAATGTTTCAGGACAAAGAAGAGGAACGGTCCCACCAGCAGGGGCAGCTGCTGAAAGCGGTGAGAATAATGAAAAAGTTAACACAGGGGGAGACATTCATTATACTGCAACAGCAATTCCAGAACTAGGTCAGAACAGAGTGATTTAGTAGGCTTATATCCTATCCGCAGAACAACAGTTCCCAATGGGAAAGTGGACAGAGATGGTGTAGTTCCCATGAAACAGGTAGCAGTGTATTCTCCATTGACTAAGACGGAACTATTTACAATTAGGTCTGATTTCCCTGATCCTAGAAAAGATTTGGCCAAGTGTCAGAAATTTATTAGACATTTAGGTAATGCACATGAATGTACTAATAAAGATTGGCGAGTGCTGTTTAGAGCTTGTCTTCCTCTCGATACTGATATACAGAAGTTCCTTGAGGGTTGTAGCTTGGAAAAGGATAAACCCTTAACTGAGGATAACAATCAGCGTAATATTGGACGTATAATCAAAGAGTTGGCCGTATATTTTCCAGTGACTGTGGAATGGGGCAAAATATACAACATCAAACAAAAAGGTAATGAGAATACAACTGATTATTTTTCAAGGGCGCTAGCGGGCATTATTAAGTACACAGGAATATGGGATATAATGGTAAATCCACATTACAGGGAGGTAACTGTTGCAGTACTAATGGACGGCCTCCGGGAGGATCTAAGGACCTGGATACAAACCTCTTTTCCTAATTGGAGAGGTCTCACGGTAACTGATATTAGAGGACATGCTATAGAACATGATAAAAATATATGTAAAAAGGAAAAAGCACAGAGTGATAAGTTAATGATGTTGAGTATCCAGGCATTAGAAAAACTACATCCACAACCTCAGAATTATAAAAACCACTATAAGGGACGAAAGAAACAGAAATCTTTGAAGTGTTTTAACTGTCTTAAAAAGGGACATTTGAGGAAAGATTGCAAAAAAAATATTAGAGCCAAGGCTAAGAAAATGGGACACGAAGCAAAGAGACTTGGCCCATCTAAGGGGGAATCACATAGACACCCACAGAGACGGCGCACACAACCATAGTCAACCCTGGAGGTTAGGTCAGACCTGTAGTCCTACAAACAGGTGGGGTTTAAACTGTGGTAAGTAGTAGTGGGCAGGAAACTGATTTTTAAAAGGTAATCTTTGTTGATTTTGTTTGTTCATTTATGTTGTGAAATGTTTGTTTTCCTAAATTGCTAGCCGACGGCAAAGAATAGAAATGTTTGTTGTGTTTGCTGTTTTAAGATAACTATCTTGTTTTTCTTCTCACAGGTAAAGGGGACACAAAAGGAGTATAGACTTAGTGATCAAAAGGGGAGATAGAGAAATAGAAGAATCACTCTTGAAAGACAAATTAACAATAGACAATTGGAACACTCTTTTGTTTTAGGCTGCAGTGACTCATGATAAATTGTTTGGCTGAGAATCATTATCCAACAATGAAGTATGTACATACTTTGCTCCAACATATTGTTTTATGTATTTCAGAGAAAATATGAGTCACTAAGAGTAAATTTTCACATTTCTCTATTATAAGTTAGAAAAGTCCGTTGAAAAGGTATGTAGTCAATGAGATACCGAGTTCTTAATGAACAAATGACGGACGACACTGGATTGCACTGTTAAGACCCCCTAGTCAAGTATGGGGAGGGGTCATAGTTAGCAAATAGCTAAGGGGAACAGTGGAATGAATACAGCCATTTCCCCATAGAGTCAGAGTCCAATCCAGCTGTCATTTTGTTGTAAAAATCTCCCTTTCTATATGTATGTTTGTATTCAAACCTTTGTATTCCCATCATTCATTGCTTTCCTATTTCCCATTCTTTACACAAATGCTAGTCTCTCTCTCTCTCTCTCCCTCTCTCTCTCTCTCTCTCTCTCTCTCTCTCTCTCTCTCTCTCTACCCCCCCTCTCTCTACCCTCTCTCTCTCTCTCTCTCTCTATCCCCCTCTCTCTACTCTCTCTCTCTCTCTCTCTCACTCTCTCTCTCTCTCTCTCTGCTCTGGTAGAGATAAAATCAGACACAGTCTCAACAATGGGGCTAAAACATAGTTTATTTTTTTTACATAAGACAAATTCAGAGATACACACACTAGATTGACATGAGTTACAGAAACAGTCAGGGGTTTTGTTTTCATGTGTATAGAAACTGCTGATTTTAAGCAGAAAGGTTCTGTTGTGGAAATACGATTCATGTTTTATAGATTGCATATCTGTTTTGTTTTTTTTGTTTTATGATTCGTGCCTCCTGTACAAAAATGTGCCTTTTTATGGATGCACAAAGGGTGGAGACAGGAGATTGCTAGAGGATAGGCATACAGATATGCATCTCTGTGTAGAACACTGCAGTAGGATTTTTACCACAAGATACGACATAATGTGAACCCCTAGAAAATGTAGAATTTTCATGTTTTATATTTTTCACTGTTAGACAGGCATGTACTGGATACTGTTATATTTGAAGAAAGTGTTATAGAAAGAGACCCCTTTGCCTTTCCCACTTAGTCAAGTAGCTGAATATGAGGTACTGAGTGTCACTCACCGGACTGTGAGTGCTTCTTCCCGGACATTTAGGAACCGTGGCCGTCCTCCATCCTGAGGGACTGCGCATGCGCAGCCCTTTCCAAACCTTCAGTGTATGTTCCTTTAACTTAATTGGCAGATCAGGCAACCTCCCTATATTAAGCACCTGTGGTCAACACCACGTTGCCTGATCTTGGAGTCTCATTCCCCATGAGTCTCTGAAGGTGTTCCTGTGTTTCCTCGTTTATTCAGCCCAGCTGATTCCTGTGGTTTCCAAACCACTTCTACCTCTGTGGTTTCCAAACCACTTCTACTACTGTGGTTCCCATACCACTTCTACCATCTACTGTATCATCGTGACTGTGAGCTGATTCCTATCCGCTGCCTCCGTGCACTACAGTCTTCAAACCACTTCTCCTACTGTGGTTCCCATACCACTTCTACCATCTACTGTATCATCGTGACTGTGAGCTGATTCCTATCCGCTGCCTCCGTGCACTACAGTCTTCTAACCACTTCAACTCTACCTTGTATCATTGGGACTGTTAGCTGATGCCTATCCGCTGCCTCCGTGCACTACAGTCTTTCATTCACATCCACTCACCTGTTCATGATTGTGACTGCCAGCTGATTCCTATCCGCTGCCTCCGTGCACTACAGGCTTCAACCTGCAACTCGTCTGTGTTTCATCATCGTGACTGTTTGGCTGATTTCTATCCGCTGCCTCCGTGCACTACAGTCTTCAACCTGCAACTCGTCTGTGTTTCATCATCGTGACTGCTAGCTGATTCCTATCCGCTGCCTCCGTGCACTACAGTCTTCAACCTGCAACCCGTCTGTGTTTCATCGTGACTGTTTAGCTGATTCCTATCCGCCGCCTCTGTGCGCTTCAGTCTTCAGCCCTTGTCAACTCTCCCGTGTTTCCTTGAGTCTGCTGCCACTATTGCTACCCGCTACTCTCCGTGATCAACTGTTCCAGTTCAACTCTGCTCTGGTGTCCTATCGTTACTGCACCTGCTGGTTGCTATTGGCTACCTCCGTGTTCCCGCAGAGACCCGCTGCTGTTACTTCTCAGCGCTACGCATCCATCTACTGCTGATCCGCTCTCCACGCCTTCCTGGATTCCCTGCTGGTCTACCTACCTGTGCGCTGCACCTGCTAGACCACCGCTTCACCCATCCAGGGACTTTGCATCCTGCCGGCCTCCTGCCGTTCAGGTATCTCTGCACTTCTGTCTGACTGCCTTCTCCTGAACCACGGTATGCATACTTCCCATTGACTGTGCTGTGTATTGCATACCTTGCTGGACTGTGTTGGTTCTCCTCTGGAGTGTACTATCCGCTGAGTCTATTGCCATCATTGACTGTGTTATCTCATGCTGGATTACTTCAAGAGACTTTCTATATTGGCAGTGTTGTTCAGTCATTTATACATTTATATTGTGCATATTACTGTGGATCAAAGTCAAGGTGCCCGTGTATATATTGTGTTGCAGTCTCTCCCCGTGCACCTCCTCACATATATATTCAGTAGTACAACTTGCTAGTGGCAGACCACTGACTCCTGTTTACAGTTTCACCTGTTCCAGTATCCTCTCACATAGCAGTGGTACACCTTGCTAACGCAGACCACTGACTCCCCGGATACCTCCACTTGGATTCCATTCCTTCACTCAGACAGCGGTACAACTTGCTATCCGCAGACCGCTGACTCTCATCACCTCCTCGTTTCTGTTGGACATTCCTCCTCACTATAGCAGTGGTACAACTTGCTACCGCAGACCACTGACTACCTTCACGTGTCCTTTGTCCATACAGTTCCTCGTGTATTACTACCTCCATATTGCCAGTGCTGCTAGTCATAGACTTTCCTGAGCATCTCATCATCTGCTTTTCCTGTTCCGTGATCACCCTGCTACCAGAGTACCATATTACCACCTATACTGCTCTGGTAAGCCTATCACCTGGTGATCCCTGGGTAAAGACTCCTAGTGCCCGTGACAGTAAGATCAGGCCATGACAGACCCAGATACGGAACCTACTGCTAAAGAGATGCTGCAGCATCTGGTCAGCCGTGTGGAGCAACAGGATGCTCGCCAACAGCTGTTACTTCAATGTTACCAATCGTTAACCTCCCAAGGAACATCTGGACAGACTGTTACAGCTAGTATTGAAGCTCCTGTGCTTTCCTCCGTTTCCCCAGTGCCATCCCAGGTGTCTACAGCTCCTACGCTTCACCTGCCTACTCCGTCAAAATATGACGGGGACCCCAAAACTTGTAGAGGTTTCCTTAACCAATGTTCAGTCCATTTTGAACTCCAACCTCAAAATTTTTCTACCCATCGTTCCAGAGTGGCCTATCTTATCTCATTGTTTTCTGGACAAGCCCTGGCTTGGGCCTCCCCTCTGTGGGAAAGAAACGATCCAATTCTACAAGATAGTGCCAAATTCATTTCCACGTTCCGAAGTGTGTTCGATGAACCAGGTCGTGTGACCTCCGCTGCTTCCAGCATTCTTCGTTTGCGACAAGGCTCCCATACAGTAGGACAGTATGTCATTCAATTTAGGATCTTAGCCTCTGAACTTCAGTGGAACACTGAAGCATTAGTTGCCGCCTTCTGGCAGGGGCTCTCCGATAAAATTAAAGATGCACTGACTACCCAAGAGCTTCCTTCGTCACTAGAAGATTTGATCTCTCTTTGCCATCGTGTAGACATGAGATTTCGTGAAAGAGAATCTGAGAAAACAACTTCTGCTAAAGCACCTCTTCGTTTAAACCCTCAATTTCGTCCAGTTTCACCTTCTGTGATTCCCATGGAGATAGGACGTTCCAAATTATCTTTAGAAGAGAGGAAACGAAGAGTAAAGAATAGACTCTGTATCTATTGTGCTGATTCCACACATATGCTCAGTTCTTGCCCTAAGAAATCGGGAAATGCCAGGCCCTAACTAGTTCTGGAGAGGTGAAGTTAGGGTCCCTGGAGTCCTCTCCATTGTCTATGAAATCTAAAGTCTGCGCTTTCGATGTTACGATTTCCTTTGCTACCAAATCCTTTGAGTCACAGGCATTGATTGATTCCGGAGCAGCAGGAAATTTCATTTCTAAATCACTAGTGAATCAATGGTCCCTACCAGTGATCACTTTAAAAACACCCATTACTGTGACGGCTATAGATGGATCACGTCTCATCAATGGTCTCATCACCCAGAGTACGTCTCCAGTAACCCTTCAGATTGGTGTACTACACCATGAAGAAATTTCGTTTTTAATTCTTCCTGTTACGACAAGTCCGATTGTCTTAGGCCTTCCATGGCTTCAATGTCACTCTCCCCAGATTGACTGGCGCACCCCTCAAGTTACGTCTTGGGGGCCTGAATGTCACCATCGTTGTCTCTCTCAAGTTATTCCTCTTAAAGTACAGCAATCTTCCATCTCATCTTCCTCCCCGGGACTCCCTCCTCAGTATGCTTCATTTGCCGATGTGTTTGATAAAGCTCAGTCTGAACGTCTTCCTCCTCATCGTTCTTGGGATTGTCCGATCGACCTTCTACCTGGCAAGACTCCTCCCAGGGGTCGGGTCTATCCTCTCTCGTTACCTGAAACTCAAGCCACATCTGAGTACATACAGGAGAATCTCCAGCGTGGGTTCATTCGACCTTCCACCTCTCCCGCTGGAGCTGGGTTCTTCTTCGTCAAAAAGAAGGATGGATCATTACGCCCTTGTATAGATTTTCGTGGACTCAACGCCATTACTATCAAGAATCGGTATCCCATTCCGCTGATCACTGAGCTATTTGATCGCATCAAGGGAGCTCGGATATTTACTAAGTTGGATCTTCGTGGTGCCTACAATTTAATTAGAATCCGTTCCGGTGACGAATGGAAGACCGCGTTTAACACCAGAGATGGGCATTACGAATATTTAGTAATGCCCTTCGGGCTGTGTAATGCCCCCGCGGTTTTCCAGGGTTTCATCAATGAGATCTTTCGGGACTTATTATATGTATGTGTCGTTGTCTACCTGGACGACATATTGATCTTCTCACAGGACCTGCCTTCTCATCACCAACATGTGGCAGAGGTCCTCTCCAGACTACGGAAAAACTCGTTGTTCTGTAAATTGGAAAAATGTTCATTCGAGTTACCCCAGATTCCATTCTTGGGGTATATAGTTTCCGGAGTTGGCCTGAAGATGGATCCAGACAAAGTAAATGCTGTACTACATTGGCCTCAGCCAACTACTCTTCGTGCCATCCAGCGTTTTTTAGGTTTTGCCAATTACTATAGACGCTTCATTCAAGACTTCTCATCCATTGCATCTCCCATTGTGGCCTTAACTCGGAAAGGGGCTAATGCTAAGCAATGGTCATCTGAGGCTCTCCAAGCCTTTCAAATCCTCAAAGAGTCCTTTTCGTCTGCTCCCATTCTGCGACAACCTGATGTGACACTCCCCTTCTTCCTAGAAGTAGATGCCTCTAATGTGGGCTTAGGAGCTATTCTCTCCCAACGCTCGGAGCAACAAAAATTACATCCTTGTGCCTTCTACTCTCGGGGTCTTCTGCCCGCAGAGAAAAACTATACTATCGGGGACAAGGAGTTGCTGGCCATCAAAGCTGCATTAGAGGAATGGAGATACTTGTTGGAAGGAGCTCGCCATCCGGTGACGATCTTCACGGATCATAAGAACTTGTCATATTTGCAATCTGCTCAATGCTTGAACCCTCGTCAAGCAAGATGGTCTCTTTTCTTTTCCCGTTTTGAATTAATTATAACCTTCAAACCAGCTGCTAAGAACAAGAAAGCTGACGCTCTATCTCGAGCTTTTGTGACGTCCTCTGATGTAGAAGAGGTTCCCAACCATGCTATTCTAGATCCCAAATGTATTTCTCTGGCTGCTTCATCCACCAAAATGCTACCATTTGGGAAGACCCTCGTGCCTCCTACTCTGAGGAGGAAAATCCTTTCGTGGTTCCATGCCTCTCGTTTTTCTGGACACGCCGGTGAACATAAGACCTTTGAGATTCTCTCTCGTAGTTACTGGTGGCCTTCAATGAGGAGAGACGTCAAAGAGTTTATTGCTTCCTGTGATTTATGTTCTCAGTTCAAATCCTCCCGCAGAACTCCAGCAGGGTTGCTGCGACCACTACCCATTCCGTCCAAGCCTTGGACCCATATTAGTATGGATTTCGTTACTGATTTGCCACCAAGTAAGAATCACAATACTATTTGGGTAGTGGTAGACAGATTTTCGAAGATGGCTCATTTCGTCCCTCTGTCCGGTTTACCTTCCTCGTCTACTCTGGCTGAACATTTCATTAAAGAAATCTTCCGCATCCATGGATGTCCGTCTGAGATTGTGTCAGATAGAGGAGTACAATTCGTTTCCAGATTCTGGCGGGCCCTTTGTAAAACCTTGGGCATACGATTAGCACTCTCATCGTCTTACCATCCGCAATCTAACGGACAAACGGAACGAGTCAATCAAGATCTTGAGACTTTTATTAGGATGTTCTCTTCAGCCAACCAAGACAACTGGGTAGAATTGCTCCCTTGGGCTGAATTCGCCCATAACAACATGTACCATGAGTCATCATCCAAAACTCCATTCTTTGTGGTCTACGGTCACCATCCGTCTTTTCCGGAATTTCCTGCCCTCCCGCCCACCCAAGTTCCTGCTGTGGAGACTGCTTGTCAGACCTTCAAAAATATCTGGTCTCAGGTCAAAACCTGTTTAAAGAAGACATCTAACAAATATAAGTCTTTCGCAGATAAGAAGAGGCGGGCTATTCCACCACTAAAAATTGGAGATCGTGTCTGGTTATCTACCAAAAATATTCGTTTGAAGGTTCCATCTATGAAATTCGCCCCTCGTTTTATTGGTCCATATAGGATCATTCAAGTTATCAATCCAGTATGTGTTAAACTTCTTCTTCCTAAGAATCTTCGGATCTCCAATGCCTTCCATGTGTCCTTGCTCAAACCTCTCATCATCAACCGTTTCTCGACTCCTCCCTCAGCACCGCAGCCAGTTCAAGTTCATCAGGAGGAGGATTTCGAGATTACTGAGGTATTGGATGCAAAAATTTCGCGAGGAGTCCTCCGTTTCCTCGTTCATTGGAAGGGCTTTGGTCCTGAAGAGCGTTCATGGATCAAAGCTGAAGATCTTAATGCTCCTGCCCTTCTGAAGAAGTTTTATTCCAAAAATCCGGACAAGCCCGGTTCCAGGCGTTCTGTGCCCACCTTTAAAAGGGGGGGTACTGTCACTCACCGGACTGTGAGTGCTTCTTCCCGGACATTTAGGAACCGTGGCCGTCCTCCATCCTGAGGGACTGCGCATGCGCAGCCCTTTCCAAACCTTCAGTGTATGTTCCTTTAACTTAATTGGCAGATCAGGCAACCTCCCTATATTAAGCACCTGTGGTCAACACCACGTTGCCTGATCTTGGAGTCTCATTCCCCATGAGTCTCTGAAGGTGTTCCTGTGTTTCCTCGTTTATTCAGCCCAGCTGATTCCTGTGGTTTCCAAACCACTTCTACCTCTGTGGTTTCCAAACCACTTCTACTACTGTGGTTCCCATACCACTTCTACCATCTACTGTATCATCGTGACTGTGAGCTGATTCCTATCCGCTGCCTCCGTGCACTACAGTCTTCAAACCACTTCTCCTACTGTGGTTCCCATACCACTTCTACCATCTACTGTATCATCGTGACTGTGAGCTGATTCCTATCCGCTGCCTCCGTGCACTACAGTCTTCTAACCACTTCAACTCTACCTTGTATCATTGGGACTGTTAGCTGATGCCTATCCGCTGCCTCCGTGCACTACAGTCTTTCATTCACATCCACTCACCTGTTCATGATTGTGACTGCCAGCTGATTCCTATCCGCTGCCTCCGTGCACTACAGGCTTCAACCTGCAACTCGTCTGTGTTTCATCATCGTGACTGTTTGGCTGATTTCTATCCGCTGCCTCCGTGCACTACAGTCTTCAACCTGCAACTCGTCTGTGTTTCATCATCGTGACTGCTAGCTGATTCCTATCCGCTGCCTCCGTGCACTACAGTCTTCAACCTGCAACCCGTCTGTGTTTCATCGTGACTGTTTAGCTGATTCCTATCCGCCGCCTCTGTGCGCTTCAGTCTTCAGCCCTTGTCAACTCTCCCGTGTTTCCTTGAGTCTGCTGCCACTATTGCTACCCGCTACTCTCCGTGATCAACTGTTCCAGTTCAACTCTGCTCTGGTGTCCTATCGTTACTGCACCTGCTGGTTGCTATTGGCTACCTCCGTGTTCCCGCAGAGACCCGCTGCTGTTACTTCTCAGCGCTACGCATCCATCTACTGCTGATCCGCTCTCCACGCCTTCCTGGATTCCCTGCTGGTCTACCTACCTGTGCGCTGCACCTGCTAGACCACCGCTTCACCCATCCAGGGACTTTGCATCCTGCCGGCCTCCTGCCGTTCAGGTATCTCTGCACTTCTGTCTGACTGCCTTCTCCTGAACCACGGTATGCATACTTCCCATTGACTGTGCTGTGTATTGCATACCTTGCTGGACTGTGTTGGTTCTCCTCTGGAGTGTACTATCCGCTGAGTCTATTGCCATCATTGACTGTGTTATCTCATGCTGGATTACTTCAAGAGACTTTCTATATTGGCAGTGTTGTTCAGTCATTTATACATTTATATTGTGCATATTACTGTGGATCAAAGTCAAGGTGCCCGTGTATATATTGTGTTGCAGTCTCTCCCCGTGCACCTCCTCACATATATATTCAGTAGTACAACTTGCTAGTGGCAGACCACTGACTCCTGTTTACAGTTTCACCTGTTCCAGTATCCTCTCACATAGCAGTGGTACACCTTGCTAACGCAGACCACTGACTCCCCGGATACCTCCACTTGGATTCCATTCCTTCACTCAGACAGCGGTACAACTTGCTATCCGCAGACCGCTGACTCTCATCACCTCCTCGTTTCTGTTGGACATTCCTCCTCACTATAGCAGTGGTACAACTTGCTACCGCAGACCACTGACTACCTTCACGTGTCCTTTGTCCATACAGTTCCTCGTGTATTACTACCTCCATATTGCCAGTGCTGCTAGTCATAGACTTTCCTGAGCATCTCATCATCTGCTTTTCCTGTTCCGTGATCACCCTGCTACCAGAGTACCATATTACCACCTATACTGCTCTGGTAAGCCTATCACCTGGTGATCCCTGGGTAAAGACTCCTAGTGCCCGTGACACTGAGAATGACATGTGAGTTGGCAGAGGGAAAATCGATTGATATACATTGGTCTTTAGCATTTTTCTAGTCTAGAGGGCGATGTTGAGGTGACTGAGAAATCGTTTTATAGCAATACCAGCACATGATTAGGACACTACATAGAGGACTTTAGACAGTGACACAGTTACCAACTGAAGTAGCTGCTAGTAAGGTCCACACTTACACGCACAACCATACAGGGCTGTCACACCAGGGAGAACATAGCTGTCAAATAGACAACAGGGTTTTATGTGACAGCTAACAAATCTATGTTTTGTTTGTTTTTCGTTGTATTGTTTTAGTTTTAAAAAGGTGAACACACACACACACACATGCACACATATTGGTTTGATATAGGAAGATTTGTGTTACCCGAGGGATAAACTGTCTGGAAGGTGAAGAGATTTGGTGAGGAGTCTGGTGGACTCTGGAGAGATGGAAAAGGTAGACAAATAGAGCCATCCCATATCCCTCCTGCTGATGGGTTTTCCTCCAGGTAAAACAAATACACGTCATCCAATTACCACCATGCAGGATCCTCAAGTATACACAGGTGTACCAATGAAATATGTCTAGGTAGAGGTGTATTGAAATGTGTCTAATGTATTACTGTTTCATACTCAAAGCTTTTGTTATTTAATGTGATAGTCCTAGAGTTATAATAGATGATAGGGGTATTCATGTTATTGATAATAGATGTATAATGTATGAGTAGTGGTAACAAATCACATACTTTCAGTTAGCCATAAACCAGTGTGAACATAAAGTAGTGGTACTCGGTAGAATGAATTGAATAGAATAAGAGTTGGAACTTGATTGAAGTGCCACTAGTCCTTTCCCGCTACCAAAAGATCACTCCTGGGCAGACTCCTAACCTGTCAGTTTTTGAAATGTTCTTGACCCTTCGTGAGATGAGATTGTAATTGGGAGGCTAGGTTAGACCTTGAGAGAAGGTAAATAGTGAGACAGTAACCGAGAACGTCCAAAACACTGTTTCCTGAAAAGTCACACTAACTGTCAGGATGTTGGATCGGGAGAGTAAGTTGTGGAACAGAAATCTCTTAAGCTTAGGTTATTTAACAGACAGGTACCAGGTGTAGGCTACCAGCCTCACGGCTTCAAGGGTAGCAGAGACACACTGGTGCCCATACCACCCACTGCAGAGGGGCCAAAACTCAGAGAAGGGTCCAAGGGCACTCATGAGTCTGTACTGGAAGGCCTCAAATGCAGTTAGTAGCACCTGAGCCAAAGGCTAAGACTGTTGTCCAGCATGAAGTTGTAGTTTTTCCTGTTTTGTGTTCTCTCATTTCACTCTCTTCTCAGGACGGTTAATTCTTTTGATTATTAGCAGGTGACAGACACTGATTCAGGTAGTGATAAGGAGGTATTGGGGAGGAAGAAGTTAGTAGCATAATCGGTCCAGTCAATTACTCTATTCAATTCAGGGGTAAAGGAAGATTTGGAAACCTTGGAGCTTGGAGAAAGTGCGAGGGGCTATTGTCTGAGTAGCATTACGTCCGTAAGTACGGCGACCCCATGGTTAGAAAAGAGACACACCCAGCGATGCCGGTCCAGTAATATTCGGACTTGAGCAGGCATCCTTGAGAATGATTATCATTCTTGGGAGGGTAAGGTTTTAGACCAAACAAAGTGCTGGGCGTGCTCACACCTGCCTCAGTGATTATATCAAGTAGGATAAGTTCTCTTTCCACTAAATATTCTTGAGGTACCCGAACTATAGGCGGGAGGTCACTAAGGGAAAAAGTAGAACACCTAGGTCCCTTAGTCTGAAGTCTCCCAATGCTTTGCAAGCCGTTCACTGTTAAATCTGAGTATTGAGAGACTGGGAAGAACGAGCAGACAATAGCCCGCCCACAAGTGTTGATGAAAAGAACTGGTGACATTGATAGAGACTCCCGGTATATATCTATGGAAGTAAATAAAATGTATTGATCTTCTGAATATAAGTACCCGACCAAGACTCCAAAATTTTAATATTTCTCTTTTTAACCATTCAGTTTTATTTGTATGACTAATAAATAGTAGTTTTATAGTGTAGTGTCAATTTATTTGCTCATTTCTATCCACGTTTGCTATCCACAATGAAGTGTCCCTTCAACAACACAGGATTTTCTCTATGAGTGTGCCTTCCATATAAGTAGTACTTCTCTTTCTCTTCCATTATATACAATACATTACTACTGGAAGTAGCACCTCATACTATCATACTAACATATTAAATCATGTCTTGGAAATATACATTAATTGGAAAGATTTTTTCTTGTGCGGGAAACCATTTATATTACTTATATGATGGGTGATGTGGCAGGGGGTGGCGTGATGTGTGATGTAGCTGAGGGGTTGTCGTGATATAGCTGATGGGTGGCATGATGTGTCTGGGAGGTGACGTGGTGTGTCTGGGGGGGTGACGTGATGGGTGATGTGGCAGAAGATGGCGTGATGTAGTTGAGGTGTGGTATGGTTTGACTGTGAAGCGTGAGATAAATGTAATATTTTATTATAATGTATGTATTATACTGTATGATCTGTGTTATGTACGGTGTTCACTTGTTGCTTGCTTTTCCATATTTACATTTTCCAACAGGTCACAACATTCCAGGATCCATGCAAGAATCCATTACCAGTTTGTGAAAGCTGCAATTACATGTAGGTGAGAGTAGCACCATTTTAATACATAATGTGGGAATTCAATTAGCCGCAAAGTGTCTCCAGAACGTCCATGAGACACTTTGCGGCTGAGATTTGATAGAAATCTCCTCCCATTTTCTTTGCACCTCTATGGGGTGCGAGGGAAAATAAGCGGAGATTTCTACCGTAATTACCGGCAATGTGCGCTGCGCGATGTCTGCGTGTCACCTCACCGGAAATTGAATTTCCACCAATATGTCTTGTCTAAAGAAGTGCAGCTATGCCCCTGTTGACCACACACCCAACATTACGTGACCATGCCCCTTTGTAGGCACCGCCGTGTAGCGGCGGCATTCAGCATCCTTGCTGCTTGCCTGTGCAGGGGTGGGGGGGGGGGGAGAAATATTTTCTTAACCGGCATCCCAAAATTTCACTTGGCGGTCCTGACTGCATTGTGTTATACCTTAGACAGTAGCTGCTGTTTTGCTGCACTGAAGTTACAAGACTGTCATTATAATTCTATGCCTCTATTATAATAAAAGTGCCACCTGTCTGGTTCCAACGTGTACACTTACAAAAGCTTGGCCAGTGAACACTTTTATGCTAATTAGCTATGCTGAGAATGTACTTCTTTAAAGGGTATTAATTGACTGTGATATCATTTGCTTGTGGTGTATTTTTTGGAAATTTACGTTCTTTATGATATTAAGGACTAGAATCGTATTACTGTATTCTTAGACCGTTTATGTGACCTCACTTATTCCAGGGATAAGATAATATGGCTGCAGCGCAAAATGCTGTTGAGTCTCTGGTCACGTGATGGTTATCAAAAATACTGTACAGCATAGTTGTTACCAAACTGTTTACATTATAGAATAATGGACATATAGGAGTTTTGTTATTACCTTTGATATTCTCGAAGTAAGTCCCGATAGTGTTGCCCATAGCAACGGCCAAGTTAAATGCACTATAAGGTACCATAGCTGACACCTCTATTAGCTCACACCTGTTAATAACGTATTCAGATTGTATTTGTTTTTAATCAATCTTTGTCCAGAAATATTTAAGTGACATATTGCTCCTGCATAATAAATCTGACGTCACTGCATTCATTTGGTGTCCTACTTGTACTGGGGACTCGGGTGTTCTTTGTCCCACTGCCGATCCATGACCTAAAGAAGAGCATCCTGTACCAGGTATGATCCTCTTAATACCCGCCTCTAGGGGTGTCACACTCCAACTACCATCAACATCTCTGGCACATTCTCCCCCCACAAGTTTAGATGTAGCATATATTCCCTTTCCTCTCTTCCTACTCTACTATATCTTCACTTGACCCTATACCCTCACAGAATAGTCAATCCCTTTCTCCTGTGCTCTTCAGAGACTTAATTCAAATATATAAGTGCTCTCTTTCTTGTATTATTCAAACATACAGTGATTACTCCTAATCTGAAGAAAAATAATTTTGACCCAAACCCTCTCACAGATTACCTTCTATCTCTTAATTCCCATGCTCCTCCAAACTCCTTGAGAGGTTTGTCAACACTCGCTTCACACACTTTCTAAATCTAAAGGCCATTGCTCACTTTAATTATCCTGGACCTCACTGCTGCACTTAATACTGTTGACTACACACTTCTTATACAAACACAACATTCCCTAAGTCTTCAGGACACTGTCTTCTCCTAGTTCTCATTCTACTTATCAAATTGCTCTTTCAGTGTTTGTTTTTATGGATCCACCTATACTCTACTTCCCCTGTTCGTTTTTGGGCATTTCAAAAACACATAAGCAAATATCCTATCAAAGTTTTTCGTATCACTGACTTGCGTTTCCTTACACCTGTCGAAAATCTCAAGTATGGGAACTTTAGTATTATTGTGGCTAATACCACTTTCATACTGCCGCCCCGGCAATATCCCGGGTTTCTGAAGGCGAAATTTTGCAGGGGCTTGGAGCATCTCAGCTCAGAAACACCATTCATACTGCACCTCGGACCTGGGAATTTCCCGGGTTGACCCCATTCATACTGCACAAGTCTGTGCCCTGGCAATTTGTGGGAGTCATCACCAGAGCACTTTTCATTGGCTGAAAGCTGGAATATGAAAAAAAAAACTCTCTCTCTCTCTCCCCCTATGCAAAGACACGGGAACTACCCCTCGATAAATCCCGGGTTGAAGACCCGGGTTTTTAGACCCGGGATTTTTCACTTGTACCATTCATACTGCACCAAGACTCGGGTCGTTTGAGCTCGCCCCGGCAAAAACCCGGGATTTTGGTGCAGTATGAATGGGGTATAACTTAACCCTTGTCTGTGACTGAGAGATTGGGGCTTCCTGCAAAAGACTTGAATTTTACAACCCACCAATTCACTTGGTCCTAATCCATCAGCCTTGTTTGAACATGCATTTGTGAATGTCATTAGTTTATCTTTAAAATAAAAAGCAGCTTGTATATTCAGGTTAACGGCTTTATTAATATGCATATGCAATTATTGCTACATACATTATATCCACATGTTGTTATTTCAACTTCCAGCATTGTTGTGTCACATTAAGAAATTTGAAAATCAAATGTCAGAGCTGCATAGAACATACAAATTAAACATAGCGACTATTAATATATATACATGTATATTGCACAATACAAATTGGTAAAAGGTTCATTTCCCCTAGCCACTAACTGCAATAAAAATCCAATTAAAGTACAGTTTAAAAATCTTAAACTGTTTGTTTCTGTGGCTTACAGAAAGGCAGTTAGGGCATTTGATGTGACAAAACATACTTAATTTTGTGCTAGGATTTATCCAAAATTGGTTAACCATAGCGTGGAGTAAAAGCTTACATAATATGTATGTGTTTAATCCTCTGCATTGTAAAAGGATTTGCTTAATCTGTTTAATCCCAAATTAATATTATTTACAAATTGTGTAAAGTCATAGCACATAGACAGATAGATAGATAGATAGATAGATAGATAGATAGATAGATAGATAGATAGATAGATAGATAGATAGATAGATAGATAGATAGATAGATAGATAGATTTAAGGGGAAGACCTGGGCACTTCCTGCTTTGATCACACATCATTAGAAATTAAATGAATCACTAACGATGTGAGGGAAAAACAATTACCAATGTTGTGCAGCTTCATTCATGCCATTGGCACATTCATTTCTATGATTAATTTCAATGGTGTTTCTGTAGCACAATACTGCAAACTTTTCGGGGGAAACTGTGTTCCACACCAGATTTACTCACCAAATGGGGAACAATGGACTTTTTTAAGTGCAGTAATATGCTTTAACACACTGAAATGGAACAAGCAGTGTCAAACAATGCACTTCAGTGTAAATGTATGCTGGCATGAATATGAATGCAAACAGATATAGACAGTGGTTTGTTCACCAAAGAAAATAATTTAAAAAAGGGAAAAAGCGTTACAAAATTATAAGTTAAACTAAAAAGCTAAAACTAAAAAAAGTTAAAAGCGCTAACAAACAATGTATCCCAAACACAATTAGTGGTTCCAGCTCCTGCAGCTGGGAAGAGCCTGTGAGTTCTTATATGAATCAAGAGAAACCAAAAAGAAACCACAGCCCTGAGAGCAGTACTGACTCAATTGTGAATAAATTTGTGGAACTGATGTGTAGAAGACACAAAATAAAAACAAAGATAAAAAATATACAGCATGTAATCAGACTATTTCCTTTGATCAGTGCACTGATCTAAAAATACCACATATAAAAGATATCCAAAAACACAGCTTTCGTTAATCTCCATAATTCAACATTAGAATTCAACAATAAAAGGAGAATTAGCTCAGAAATGGTTCATATTTCTAGATCTCATCCACCTCGTATGTAAGTGTATTACTCCCCAGTGTCCAAAGCAAGACTTTATCAAAATACAATTGTAACTCTTGCTTGTATTATATAGTGGACTTCTGAGCAAATCATATATTCCACATTTAACTTATTCCTCCTACATGCAATGCATAGCTCTCCTAAAATACTCAGAATACCACACAATAATATGTCTATTAAGCTCTGTTCTCCATATAAACTGCACACTGTCAAAATTATATATGTATGTGCGGTGGTCGAGACTGATGGGAATCCTTCCCTTACCTTGTCCACCAGACACGAGTCAGGTTCTTTTCTGTTCGGATATCCAGTGGTCAGGAGATAAATACTTCAATGAAAGGGACAATGATTGGTCAAACAACTTGGGTTTATTGAGAATGCAGTAAGGATAGTTTCGGTAAGACACCGTACCACTGACCCCTTCAGCTCAATAGTAATGACAAAATAATGCGTCTGATCAGCATAGAGCACAATAGCATTTAACATATGACATACACCTGGTGAGTATAAGGCAGAATAACGATAACATCTTCAATGCACATTGTCTAATAAGGCACACTGGTAATCACAGTTACTACTTTCACGTTAACAATATTTGACTGGTGATGATGCAAAAACCATCAATAATAACCCATCAAGACTCTTACGGTCACTACCGTGCCCACTAGAGTGCTACTTCTTATTCAGGTATTTGGGGTACCGTGCTATTCCCTATGGGTCAGGCGCCCCACTTTTAGCATCTAACTTGAATTGAACACTGAATGTCACACCTTCAATATTAATAAATCAATTCTTAGGTAAATCACATAACATTAACATCCATCTCAACATTTGGTGCACCAATATTATCCCTGGTAACGTTACCATATTTTCCACTCAGTCCTGGACTGATCTGTGCACAGGAATTTGGTAGTGTTCCAATGTCCCGCAGAGGTTTCCATCAAGGGTTAAGTATTATAGTAGAAAGCAGGGCTGTTGCTCATTTCAGCCACAAGAAGGCGCTGTTCCCTCAACAGTCAATGAATCTCTATCAGCACATGTGCTCTGCAACAGGGTATAATGTCCAGATATCAGCACACACACAGGATATAGCTGAAACGACCGTCTTAATTGTTCCCTGCAGCATGTGTAAAGGTATGATCTGGGGGAAAAGCTCTCACAATGCTTCCTTGTACAAGAATGCAATGTCAGTTTTGGATAGATTCTCTCATCACTCTTCCCTCTGACACTGGGGTGTGTGCAGTACACTGCAGGCTAGGGTTTTACCTTGAGACGGTTCTGCAGTTAGTGGAGACTGTCTTTGGCGCCCACTGCGTGTCCCCAGCTGTTCTCCGTCCGCTTTGCTGGCAATGTTACAGTTCTGGCAGCAGCTTATCTTCTCTATGCTCGGCTGCACGTCCTCCCCCTTGTTCCTTCTACCATGCTGCTCTCTCTCTCTCTCCTCCTTCCTGCACATCCTCTTCCTGTTACTCCCCCAGCCAATCAGGGCCTTCATCCTCCTCCTGTCAATCACTCCTGGGCACAAGTTTTCAGGAGCACAATTAACCCCTTGTAGCCCTGCGTTTTAAAAGCGTTTATGCACTCCTCTGTGCTGTTCAACAGGGCTTTGGGGTACCACATTCACCCCCGCTTTTTCAGGTGCGTGTCCTCACGCATTAAGACATAAAGGTGGTTGTTCTTTATCAACTTAAATCACACATCTACAACAGTTATAATGGCAAACATTTTAAATGACAGCAGTTTTAATATACATTATATACAACAGTTTCAGTAGATATCTAATCCTGATACCGCCGTGGAGGTGTACCCCTCGTACTCCTCACGGAGCGTCTTAGTTCGGGATCGGGGGCCACCTCCACCGGCGCAAAGGATAATGGTAACTCGACTGGTGGCCGAGACTGACTCTGCAGTGGCATAGTAGCCCAGCCTACCGCCAATAGTAGCTCGAAAGGGTCAGTGGGCAGCTGAGGCAGAGTCCCTTTGCCATCATCTGGCTCTTTGTCCTAGTCATCCCTTGATGTTTCTTCTGGCCCTTGATCTGGCCTTTGGCGGAGCTTGAGCTGGTTTCGGTGAATCCACTGTGGACGGGTGCCGTCTGGTCTCGAGATCTGGTAAACAGCCATCGTTGATATGGGTTCAGCTGTAATCACATACGGGTTCAACTCCCATTTGGGATCCAGCTTACTCCGGGGTCGATTATTCTTCTTGAGGACGATGCTCCCTTCTGGCAGCCGGCAGGCCTGCGCATTCCGGTAGTAGTCTTTCTTCTTCCGTTTGTGCACCTCTTCCAGACGTTGCTGGACGATCAGGCTGGCCTCCCGCAGCCTGTCTTGATGCTCATGTACCCACAAGGTTTGTGGGGGCAAAGGGGTTTTGGTGTCAGGGAGGTCGAATTGCATGTCTGCCGGGAGCTTCCCTGCTCGTCCAAACAGCAAGTAATAGGGTGAGTATTCGGTCGAGGTGTGACACATATTATTATAGATGAAGGTCAGTTCGGCAAGCAACCTGGGCCACTCAGATCTTTGACTCGGGGTCAGTGCTCGTAGCATGTGGATGAGCGTCTGGTTCATACGCTCACAAGCGCCATTCCCTTGGGGGTGGTAAGGGGTCGTGCGTAGTTTGTTGCACCCGTAGAAAGCGCACAATTCTTTGAACTGCTGAGATTCAAAAGACGGACCTTGGTCGGACAGGATCTTCTGGGGGAACCCATAGGGTCGGACAAACGCCCTCCAAAAGACCTCGGCGGTGGGTCGGGCTGTTAGGTCTCTTACCGGCACGTCCACTGCGAATTTCGTGTAGTGGTCCACCATGGTGAGGACGTATGTGTATCCCATTGGACTGGGTTCCATCTTCACCTGGTCGAGGGACACCAGCTCGAGGGGCCTGCGGATACAAATGGGATGGAGTGGTGCCTTTCCCGTGGCGGTGGCTGGTCTCCGGGCCATGCAAACCATGCAGGCCTTACACCAATCTTCGGTGTCTTGGCGCAAGTTATGCCAGTAAAATCGGTTCCGCGGGGTAGTTTCGGTCTTCTTACTCCCAAAGTGCCCTGACTCGTCATGTTAGGCTTGCAGCACTGTGTCTATTGCAACTCTGGGTAGGAGGATTTGTTCCTAGGCCAGGTGCGTCTTTGGGTCGATACATCTGCGATACACCAGTTCCCCACCGATTACTAGTCGATCCCGCTGTCTCCACAGTTGTAGAAATTCTGAGGGAGATGCCTTTTGCATTTACGATGTGTCCCAAGTACTGGACTTCGGGTTTCAGCAAGTGGCATTTACCTGGCTTCAGATTCAACCCGTATCTCGCAAGTTGTTGGAAGACTTCCTGCAGATGTTGGATATGCTCGGGATATGTTCAGGAGAAGACAATAATATCGTCCGGGTACAGGAGAACGGTCTCGAAATTCCTCCGACCCAGGCAGTGTTCCATCACTCGCTGGAACGTGGCCGGGGCATTACATAGCCCGAAGGGCATTCTGTTGAAATCATATAGCCCCATGGGCGTCACGAACGCCGCCTTCTCCTTATCCTTCTCTGCCATCTGCACTTGCCAATAGCCACTGGTCAAGTCAAGGGTGTAGAAGTACTTGGCCGACTTGAGAGCCATCAGTGACTCCTCTATGCGGGGCAACGGGTACGCCTCTTTGTGCGTTATGCTGTTGAGCTTCTGGTAATCTACACAGAAGCGCAATTGTCCGTCCTTTTTCTTTACTAGTACAATGGGCGCCACCCAGGGGCTGTGGCTCACCCTGATCACCCCATTGGCCCTCATGTCCTCCAGCATCTATCGGACTGGTTGATACAGTCCTAGGGCTATTGGCCGGGGTCACTCTTTGATGGGGCGGGCATCCCCTGTCGGGACCTGGTGTCGGATCTGTTCTACGACCCCCAATTCAGATGGATACCTGCTGAAGGCCTCGGCAATCTCTCGGACGGCCTTAGGGACTCCTTCTTTATGGTCTTCATGAGTTGCTCCATCACCAATATGTATTTCGTCCCACCACGAGGTATCTGGGTCACTTTTGTGGCTCTCTTCAGCCGTCGTGTGGCCCTGCTGGGCGGGCGAGGATGGATGCAACACGTCTTGGAACGTGGTCCATAAAAGGGTGGCCAATGGTTGGTGCCGATACAGCTTGACCACGTAATTGTGTGGGTTCAGCACCCTCACTGGGACCCTCCCATTTTCCACTGCCACCAAGGTGCTGGCTACCACAACCTCTTGTCTAGCTGGGAGCAATCATGACTCAATCAGGGCTTCATATCTGCAGCTGCTGGGTCCGCAGCGGGCTTTACCCCACACGATCTTTCTGCGTTGGGTTGGAGTTTTACGGGTTTTCCGTCCGTCAGACGGACCTTGCCGATTTCTCCTGTCTTTTGTACAAAACGCTGATGTCCTTGTAGGACCTCGATTGTCTTCTGTAAGGCCTGATGACCGGTGGAAGCCGCTTGGGTTAATTTACCCTTGAATGTCGCCACTAACTCATCCGGGCATCTTTGCAGCACATTCATCCCCAGGATGATGGGGGCTATTTTCCCTTCACAGGGGGCGGTGACGAGACAGCCTTGTCTTGGCAACAAGGTCGCTCCGATCTGGATGTCCGCTTCCCAATACCCTTCACATGCAATCTCAACGCTGTTACTGGCGATCAGCTGCAGGCAGGCTGGGGGTGGTGATAACAGCTGCTCTTTGCCCCAATACTTGTGGAATGTAGGGAGCTGGATGGTCGTAATCTGCGACCCCGTGTCAAGCATAGCCAGGGTCTCCACTCAATTAATTGTAACGGGTAACATGGGACATTGTCCGATGAACTGGGGCCTCCAGTTCTCTGGATCCGGATCTATTTCCGAGTTCTTGTCTCAAACGTTGTGGAAATTTTTTTTAAAACTTGTGCCGCTTCTTTCTTGTCGTCCCTCGGCCATGAGATTACTTCTCTGAGCGCCGACCCTGTGAGTTGCCCTATTACGATCTCCACTTTCTGCTGTTCATTCAACGTGTATAGCCGGAACATGGATTCCAGTTTGTTCTCGAATTCTGTGAATGAAGTCTCCTGTAGCTTGCCGTCATCTCCTCTGTACTTTGGGAGCCATGGGGCCCCAAAATAGTACGGGAGGGTTATGGG
Organism: Mixophyes fleayi; assembly: GCF_038048845.1. NCBI lineage: Eukaryota > Metazoa > Chordata > Amphibia > Anura > Limnodynastidae > Mixophyes > Mixophyes fleayi. The sequence goes on along the minus strand of NC_134405.1, from coordinate 258,695,147 downwards.
CATATTTGGTGTTCCTGCTGGGGCGGCCTGTTCTGGGTTTTGTGGCCCTGCCGGTTGCTGATCCATTTTTAACTGAGGGTATTACTCTCCTGATGCACTCGGATCCTGTTCGGTTTGATGCCAAAGTTTATGTGGTGGTCGAGACTAATGGGAATCCTTCCCTTCCCTTGTCCACCAGACACGAGTCAGGTTCTTTTCTGTTCGGATATCCGGTGGTTAGGAGATAAATACTTCAATGAAAAAGGGACAAGGATTGGTCAAACAACTTGGGTTTATTGAGAATGCGGTAAGGATAGTTTCGGTAAGACACCGCGCCACTAACCCCTTCAGCTCAATAGTAATGACAAAATAATGCGTCTGATCAGCATAGAGCACAATAGCATTTAACATATGACATACACCTGGTGAGTATAAGGCAGAATAACGATAACATCTTCAATGCACATTGTCTAATAAGGCACACTGGTAATCACAGTTACTACTTTCACGTTAACAATATCTGACTGGTGATGATGCAAAAACCATCAATAATAACCCATCAAGACTTTTACGGTCACTACCGCGCCCACTAGAGGGCTACTTCTTATTCAGGTGTTTGGGGTACCGTGCTATTCCCTATGGGTCAGGCGCCCCACTTTTAGCATCTACTGCTGAGTTAACTTGAATTGCATCGGTACCACTAACACTGAATGTCACACCTTCAATATTAATAAATCAATTCTTAGGTAAATCACATAACATTAACATCCATCTCATCATTTGGTGCACCAATATTATCCCTGGTAACGTTACCATATTTTCCTATCAGTCCTGGGCTGACCTGTGCACAGGAATTTGGTAGTGTTCCAATGTCCTGCAGAGGTTTCCAACAAGGGTTAAGTATTATAGTAGAAAGCAGGGCTGTTGCTCATTTCAGCCACAAGATGGCGCTGTTCCCTCAACAGTCAATGAATCTTTATCAGCACATGTGCTCTGCAACAGGGTATAATGTCCAGATATCAGCACACACACAGGATATAGCTGAAACGACCGTCTTAATTGTTCCCTGCAGCATGTGTAAAGGTATGATCTGGGGGAAAAACTCTCAGAATCCTTCCTTGTACAAGAATGCAATGTCAGTTTTGGATAGATTCTCTCATCACTTTTCCCTCTGACACTGGGGTGTGTGCAGTACACTGCAGGCTAGGGTTTTACCTTGAGACGGTTCTCCGTCCGCTTTGCTGGCAATGTCACAGTTCTGGCAGCAGCTTATCTTCTCTCTGCTCGGCTGCACGTACTCCCCCTTGTTCCTTCTACCATGCTGCTCTCTCTCTCTCCTCCTTCCTGCACATCCTCTTCCTGTTACTCCCCCAGCCAATCAGGGCCTTCATCCTCCTCCTGTCAATCACTCCTGGGCACAAGTTTTCAGGAGCACAATTAACCCCTTGTAGCCCTGCATTTTAAAAGCGTTTATGCACTCCTCTGTGCTGTTCAACAGAGCTTTGGGGTACCACATATGTGTGTGTAAATATATACATATATATATATATATATATATATATACAAGTTATCCCGTGCATGATACTCATACATTCTAGTCAAATCAAGCTACTTAAGGTGTTAAAAAGGTTCTTGTCATCTTCATCGCCACACACACACGCTGCTAGGCTTTTATATATTAGATAAGGCTAAGAATTTAGTAGGTCAGTGTAGTATATAACTCCGCCCAGCAGGTGGCGCTGCAGCTTGAGCACTCTGTCACCCGGTAGTTTTTTTCCACACCCACACACACACACTCACACACACACACACTAACACAGCATGTGTGTTCATGAGGTAAAATTACCTCACAAAAATGAGTTTGAGCCCTCAACTGGTAAATTTAGCCTTTACTACCCTTCCCACGGGGGGAAAGGGGAAGTATGGAAGTTAACTGACTTCACTATTATAATATTTTTGTCAAATAATGTCAGTATACCAAATTTCAGGTCAGTTGGATGAGCCCTTTCTGAGAAAATTGTTTTTTACACACACACACACACACACACACACTAACACACGCCGCTAGGCTTTTATATATAAGATAATGCTAAGAATTTAGTAGGTCAGTGTATATATATATACAGTGTATATATAACTCCGCCCAGCAGGTGGCGCTGCAGCTTGAGCACTCTGTCACCAGGTAGCTTTTTCCACACACACACTAACACACGCGGCTAGGCTTTTATATATTATATATATATATATATATATATATATATATCTAATATATAAATGCTTAGTGGCATCTGTGTGTGGAAAAAAAACCCAAGTTGCAGCGCCACCTGCTGGGCAGAGTTATACACTGACCTACTAAATTCTTAGTGTGTGTGGGAAAAAAAATTCAAAAAGGGCTGAAATTTGGTAGGGCTCAAACTCATTTTCGTGAGGTAATTTTACCTCATGAACACACATGTGTAGAGGCGTGCGTTAGTGTGTGTGTGTGTGTGTGGAAAAAACTATTTTTTTAGAAAGGGCTCATCCAATTCACCTGAAATTTGGTATACTGACATTATTTGACAAAAAAATTAGAATAGTCAAGTCAGTTAACTTCCATCATCCCCCTTCCCCCGTGGGAGGGGTAGTAAAGGCTAAATTTACGAGTTGAGGGGTCAAACTCATTTTCGTGAGGTAATTTTACCTCATGAACACACATTAAAAAGGCCGCTTGCGTCGGGAACTAACGCTCTTCCCCTGAGGAGGCCTGGGCTAGGTCCAAATGCATGACAAGAACCTTTTTAAGACCTTAAGTAGCTTGATTTGACTAGAATGCATGAGTATCATGCACGGGTTAACTTGTATGTATATATATATATATATATATATATATATATATATATATATATATATATATACTAACGTTAATTTCCAGTCATTTCCATTAAATTTTTACCATCTCACAGGTCACAATATGCTTTTTAATACAAATTCAGCTAAATACTGCAGCGAGCTGGCTGGATGTTAAGCGACAGAGCAACGACACAAACACACTGCAATTTATATCACATCTAGAAAACATTGCCACACACCACTGTCACAAACTTACAATAGAAAAGTTATACAAGATGGAATTGTCCTTGTGGCCTACCACCCACGCATATGTTGGATCTTACAAAGGACATGCACACTTTAACAAACCAAGCACTTGAGCAAAAAGGGATGCCCCTTTTGAAGTGCTTGGTTTGTTTGGACCCCATTAAACCAGCTATACATGCCCTAAGTGCAGGTTAGACAGTGCTGTCAAATGAATTCTACACTGTCAAGATGTTGTCGTCATCATGTTCAGCATCATTCTCACCCTTATCAGTGTGTCCATCATCATCACAGACTATTAATTCATCTCCGCTGGAATCCGCTACGACAGCAGTGTCAGTACTTGGATGTATTTGCCGGTAAAGGCCTTCCTCGTAGAAGATGTAGTTCATTTGGGTCATGAGTTCAATTCCTGACCATGGCCTTATCTGTGTGGAGTTTGTATGTTCTCCCCGTGTTTGCGTGCTCCGGTTTCCTCCCACACTCCAAAAACATACTAGTAGGTGAATTGGCTGCTATGAAATTAATCCTAGTCTCTCTCTATATGTCGGTGTGTGTGTTTGTGTGTTAGGAAATTGAGACTGTAAGCTTCAATGGGGCAGGGCCTGATGTGAATGAGCTCTCTGTACAGAGCTGCGGAATTAGTGGCGCTATATAAATAAATGGTGATGATGATGAACATCATCTTTTCCACATTTTTAGGAAGTTACCTCCTCTGAAGTAACGTAACCGATCACTGACAAGGTTCCCGGCTGTGCTGAAAACTCTTTCTGAGTACACACTGGAGGGTGGGCAGCTTAGGTATTGCAAAGAGAGCTTGTACATGGGTTTCCAAATTGCTTATTTTTCTTCCCAGTATGGAAAGGGACTGTCTGACAAGTCGATTTCAATGAACTCTTAATAATCCTCCACCATCCTTTGCATGTTAATAGTAGGATCGGAAGAAGTTATGGCGAGGTCACACTTTTTTTGCTAAATTCTTTCAAACCAGCCCAGATGTCAAACTGTTGTTATCTGCCACCTGCATCATCCCTGCTTCACTTTGGAAAACACAATTTCTTACGAGCAGCAGCTGCCTGAGAAACTGAAAGAGGCGATGCCGTCAAGCCATGGACCACTTGAGCAATCAACTTGCTGACCAAGAGCTCCTTGAATCTCTTCAGATCTCGGTCAGATGAAAGCAAAGAATCTATGTAGGTCTTAAACCTAGGATCAAGCACAGTCACCTAAACATAGTGAGCCAACATATTTTGCGGAATTGCTTTCTTTCATCTCCTCCTTCAGTTTCTCAAGCTGCTTTTCCGAAAGTCGAATTAAGGGAATGACTTGGCTCAAGCTAGCAGTGTCTGAACTCACTTCAACGTCACAACTTCAAATGGTTTCAGCACCTTGCACAACACAGAAAGAATTCTCCACTGTGCAAGACTGAAATACATTCCCCCTCCTTTCCCAATGTCATGGATGGTGCAATACACTTGTATGGCTTTGCGCTGTTCCTCCATCCTCTGAAGCATGTACAGTGTGGAATTCCACCTTGTTAACACCTATTGCTTAAGTTGGTGGCAGGGCAAATTAAATTGTTTTTGTAGCTGCTGCAATCTCCTGCATGCTGTGGCAGAATGCCGGAAATTTCCCAAAATTTTACGGGCCACCGAAAGCATTTCCTGCACCTCATGGTTATTTTTCAAGAAGCTCTGCACCACCAAGTTTATTGTGTGAGAAAAACATGGAATGTGATGGAATTCACCCAGCTGCAATGCTCACAAAATATTGGTGGCATTATCAGAAATTACATATCCTGGGGAGAGTCCAAGTAGCATAAGCCATGTATCAATGCTATACCTTAGTTTTCTTAACAAATTATAAGCTGTATGCCTGTTAGTGAAGCCAGTGATACAAAGAGTACCCTGCCTGTGAGAAATGTTACGTAGTGGTGTACATGATGTTGCTGTTCCTGCTTGTGAAGGCTAATCACCAACCCAGTGGGCTGTCACAGTCATATAATCTTTTGTTTGCCCACTTCCACTTGTCCACATATCTGTGGTTAAGTGTACAGTGGGTATAATGGAATTTTGTAGCCCAATTATTAAATTTTTACGAACATTCTGGTACAGTTGAGTTATAGCTTTTCTCGAAAAATGGTGTCGCGATGGAATTTGGTAATGGAGACACAAGACCTCAATTAACTGTGAAAAACCAGCTGTGTTAATAGTAAATATTGGACGCAGATCTAACACTAGCATAGTCACCATGGCATCTGTGATCTGCTTTGCGACTGGGTGACTGCTGTCATACTTGCTTCCTCTAACAAAAGATTGTTTCACAGTTAATTGTTGTAAAGTTCTAGTGGTCTTCTTCTTTGGCTGCTTATGTAAGGAAGATTCACCCACAGCAGCAGGACCAGCAGCAGCAGCAGTAGACCTAATGGTCACAAAATCTTCACAGGAATCCTGGTTAGGGGAGGAGTCATGTAGCCTAAGCTGCTTGAATGCAGGTCTAACTCCGATCGTTAATGAGGATATTGATGAGGATGATGTTGTCGGTGTCGATTGCATTGGATGTGATCTAGATGAGAGCAGGGAGCTAGTTGATGCTGGACTACTTGTTGTTATTTTGTGGGAATAAGTTTCAGATTTTCCCAAAAGCTTCCCATGAACTCTCTTCAAATGGCGTAACATGGATGAGGTTCCCAAATGGTTAATGTCCCTATCTCGACTGACTGTGGATTTACAAACAGCTGCATATGGCTACACAGCTGTTGTCAGGATTTGGGTAAAAATAATTCCAGACATATGAGGTGGATTATTTTGTCTTCTGCCCAGGCATGACAATGGGCTTCTTGCTATCACAGTGAACAACTGCTTCCACCGGTACAGGACTTATACAAACAACATCATCGTCATCAACATCCTCATTAGCGCCGTCATCAGCTACAGAAATATCCCCCTCATCATCTTGCAATTCCAAAATAGCATCCTCAATTTGGGCATCACCGGCTACACTTGGCCTGCTCTTGCACACATCAGAACATATGCTGACAGGGGGCTTCTTTGTGAGTACTGTATCAAAAAGGTCAAGACTCTCCTAAGGTCTTGCTACTTTCTTCCAGCTCTGCTTTTACACTCAGAAGTATTTGGGCACCACTTTTGTAGTCAGAATGACTTCCATCGGTCTTCCATCGTCATCACTGACCTTACAAGAAGATGTCTGAGGTACATTTGCAGAACTAGCACTCCTAAAGTAAGGTGAAGACCTGAATCTTCCTTGCCACTGCATGTGTAGATTTTTTTTTTTCGGCACTTAACTTGGCCTTGAGTAAAGGTGATTTTTTCTTTACTGAGGTAAAAGGAGTTTTCTTACATTTTTGTTTCCCTGACTTACAAACACTATGCACTTTAAGAAAGGCTTTAGCAGATGATGTAGAGGTATAGGGATTATTATTATCATCATCATGACTGGTGCCAGCAGCTGCTTGGTGCTCCTGGTCTTCTGGGGACTGATGGGAATCCATAGCTCTGCCACAGTACAATTTGAGTGTAAAGAACAATAGTAACCAATTAAATTTTTATAAAGAAAATGCAAAATGTCCACTCTCGTACTTGTGGGCGAGCTCTGGCACAGTACACTGTGAGTTTAAAGAACAATTCCAGTCTATTAAATTTTTATAAAGAAAATGCAAAATGCCAACTATTCTATTTGTGCGTGATTTTTGGCACAATGCAATTTAACTGTAAAGAACAATAGTGGGCTATTACATTTTTAAAATGAAAATGCAAAATGCCAGCTCTCCTAATTGTGGGTGAGCTCTGGCATAGTACATTGTGAGTGGAGACTCAAAAGAACAATAACAGCCTATTGAACTATAAAGCAAAGCCCTGTGCCACCTCTCCTAATTCTGTCTGAGCTCTGCAACAGTACACTGTGAATGGCGACTGGAAAGTACAATACCAGCCTATTAAACAAAGCCCACTGACACCTCTCCTAATTGTGGGTGAGCTCTGGAACTGGCAATGTGACTTGAGATTATCACTATACTAACCCTGCCTAACTACACTAGATTCTATCAAAGACACTGCTATCCCTTCTCTGTCGGTGCTCCATTTCGCGCATTATTTAAAGAATCGAAATCTCGCGAGATCCGACGAGTCAATGATGTTTTGCCTCGTTTCCATGACCAAACGCGCGCGCCAGTTCTGAGCTGGCTCGGATACCGTTAGTTGGACAAAGTGGTAGGCGTTATCCGATTCCCCACTCTGAACAAAGAAGGGATTGGAATAGGTGTGGGGTCATGCCAGTCGTTGCATGCACAAACACTGGCAGGGGGGGTGCTGGAGATGCTAACACCGGCCTGGTGCACAAGTCAGCATATTCTGCTCAGAGGGAATTGGAACTCTGATGTTCTCTTCTTTTGTTAGCGGGAAGTGGAGAGTGGCTAGCAACGAAGCAGAAATGTAAGATAAGTGAGAAGAGGGTGTTCCATGGGAACCTCTTCAAAAGTTTGCTGTTCAATTTCCAAATTTCTTGTTATGCTCCAAATTGAAAATAGTTTGCTGCTGTATACTACGAACCCATATAAGGATTTGCTCATGTTGTCCCTCTTCATTATGCTTTATGCTCATCTTATCTTATTTTGTGAAGAAAAAACTGCAGTTCTCCTCATCACCACATTTCATTGAGCTGAATTATGCTAAATTGCCTTCAAAATGTGAACTCTGCCTATAGTGAGTGTTTAGTTATTCTGGCTGCTGAATGAAATGTGCACAGCTGCTTTGTCCACAGATGTTGTATTAGCATAACATGCAAATGTAATGCTCTTCTTCCTTTGCTTTAACAGAACAACATAGCACAGACTTCCAGCATTCCTATATTGTAAGGAACTGCTGAGTGGACATTGGCAAATAAGCTCATTTAACTAACTGACATTAAAATATATTTGTTTTAAAATGCAACTGAACCTGTCTATTGCAGAGTATTACTCGGTATTACAAAAAAACCCTCAAAGACTATGATATGTATACCTCCTGAAGAGTGTTCTTTACTTGTCTGGATGTTGTGAAGGGGTTTTTCTTTACAATGGAAAGGATCCTGCGATCACCATCATTATCTTGTGTGGCCAGGCTCACTAGTACGTTCTTTTTTTTCAGATTGTATCAAACTGTTGATTTGGCCACTCCTAAGGTTCCCGTTGTCTATCTGATGGATTTTTTTGTTTTTGCAGCCTAAGGATGGCCTGTTTCACTTGCTTGCATTGAGAACTCTTTTGATTGCATGTTGTGGGTTCACAACAACAGCTTCCAAATGCAAATAAAACACTTGGGATGTATTAACTTCCCATTTTTTCAAATCGCCGCTATTCAGCGTGTTTGCAGTAAAAATTTAAAGCGGCAATGGCTTTAAAGGCATTGTTTTGCCTTTTAAGCCATTGCCGCTTTAAATTTCACTGCAATCTCGCCAAATAGCGGCGACTTGAAAAAATCGGAAGATAATACATTTACCCCTTGGAGTCAACGCCAGACCTTTTGCCTACTTAATTGATAAAGAGATAACAAAGTAATAACCCCCACCTGTCCATTAAACAGCTTTGAGTCAATTATACAATTACTTTTAGTACTTTTGGTCCTTTTAAAAACAGGAGCTACATATTAAAACTGTAAATCCTAATTTGGATGTGAGTGCCCTCAAATTAAAGCTGTTGCACGTTAGGCCCATATTCAATATATGACTGTGACTTGAATACATTTAGGTAAACAGCTAAAAGTAACAAAAATTGGGTCAGTATCCAAATATATATTTACCAAAATGTATATTAGCAACAATGAATTAGATAAACCCCTTTAATGTAAATCTTTTAAAAATCTCAAGGATTAATAGTTTATTCGTTAGCATAATAATTTGTCAGTGTTAGCTGCAAGTTCGAAAAATGACATAGTAAGCTGAAATGGAGTTTGGCTAGAGACCTTTACACATTCTTGTAACAAATCCCTGTGCTTGCATTGTATTGCTATCTGCTAGTTTATCATACGTAAATTGCTATTTGAATTCTTGCCTCAACATTGAAGTATCATAGGCACTTTAATTAGGCACTCCTCTTCTCCAGTGAGATATGATTATAATATATTAATGCAACCAAGTTATGTATTTGATTAAAAAATGACATTGATGGATGAACCTCTCTAAACATCTTGTATACGTTGGTAAGAAATGAGAGAGAATTCATTAATCTGGCTTTTCAACATAAAAAATAATAATGTAAAGATAAAATCAATGTGCACAATTTGTAGAATTGAGTCTCTGGCTCTTAACCCCATCATCATGGTCTGATCTATAATGAGTCAAAGTCACAGGCACAAAGTTTTGCAGGGCAGTCAAATAGGGAAATTTATTTTTAAGAATTACTCCATCAATGCAATCATGTTTAACTAATATATCCCACTTTCCTTGGTCTACTCTATGCTTGTGTTGGAAAATAATACAGTGCTGTTTCAATTTTTATGAGGTTGTCATTGCAGGGAAAGACATTGGTGCAGCGCTAGAGTTGGCAAATACTCTGAATACTCCCAATTCTGCTAGTTGGTGTAAGCTAGTTGGTAGTTAAGAAATATTTTTTTCAAGAAATTATATTTTAAAAAATGCAAAAGTTTTTGCTGCACATGTTAGTCCACACACATAACTTTAATTGTCCACCTTCAACTGTTCTCACTAATCCTAATTGATACATTTACTGATCAGAAGTATTTCAGTTTGTGTCCTTGGCGCCCTAGGCACATTTTCAAAATCGGCGCCCCCCGCCCCATTTTCAAAATAGGCGCCCCCCGTCTTTTCGGACCGTGATGATGATGTCACGGCCCGACAGTCAGTGAGTGGAGGGGAGGAGACGGAGCAGAGAGGCGGCGGTGGTTATGATCAATAGTCCCTCCCCCCCTCTCTGTGGATGTATCTGAAGCTGTGCGGCGGCCGTGAAAGGTATGGTCAGCGGTCGCCGCAAAGTTTTAAATAAATTTTTAATCTGTGGCGCCCTCCAGAGCCCGGCGCCCTAGGCAAGTGCCTAACCTTGCCTAATGGGAGCGCCGGGCCTGCACATTGCTTAATTATTGTCTCACTCATTCTGAAATATCCCTTTTAAGTTGGCAAACTACCATTTCTAGGAGCATTTGACTAGGGTCTGAGCACCTTTTGTTGTAAATCTTCATCTCTTGCTTATACATGTGTCCTCACTTAATATTAGCAGGGATAGAGCAACTTGTAACCAAGTCACTAAAAAGCACAGAGTGGCACAGAGTATTTCAGAAAATACGTGGACACAGCTTCAGTCAGCAGCCTTGTCAGAAAAGCATAGTGGAATGGTTACAAGTGAACTTCATAATCCATTAAAAATTGACTTGATTATTCAAAAAAGAGGAACTACAGGAACAAAAAAGGAAATTAATCTCAAAGGCAAACTAAAGCTCACATCCACTGTTATGGCTTTCAACCAGGTACAGAGGCTGACTGGCAAATATTATATCTTGGGGTGAGACTTAGTTCAGCAGCCTAGTAGGAACATTTTAAAGGAAAAATATGTAGGTAGCCCAGTGACCCAGCTCAAGGTATCCCATTACGGGGCCAACTCACTTTCAGTTTTTGTACATCTCATGACTATTATATAAGTGTTCTTTGGGGATAAAATATCAATGTAAGACATATTAATAGAAAATTAGATTGCGTTTCTACATGCATTTGCAATTTTTTCTTAATGTGTGACAATTATTTTCAATGATTTGGAGCACCATTTTGGTAGATTCCTACTGCCGAAACCAGAAGAACACTTTTTTTTTATGACTGTAAAGGAGCAGACCAACTCATATCTCCTTATCCCCCAACACCTCAGCACGTGTGTGGTGCATCCACAAACCTTGCAATGATATCAATGACATCATGAAGGTGGCGTGTTCTTATGCCATAGTGTCCGAGAATCCCTTTCACATTCTCAGGACATGCTCAGTACATTGAGTGTGTCATTGCCAACATTGGTTGTGCGCACATGTGAGATGTGTGCATGTGAAACCCCTCTGGTGTTGTGCGGTCACTTGGGTTATCCTGTTACATTATAACACATACATTGTCAACACCTCTTCTGCTCCAGCTATGGTGTGGCATCTGCAATTAGAGGGTCCCCTGAATGCTCAACACAATAGATATTTAAACACAATAAACATGGATTGGTCACTAGTGGTGTACAGTGCAAAGTCAAATACATTTTGGGTGCCAGACCATCTCAGAGCAAATATAAACTTTTATTTTCCAATGCCTTCTCCTCCTGCACATATAGTTTGGAATGGACATAAATTCAAACCCCAAACTCCTTCAACACAGATTATAATGGTTATAGGCACAATTTCTCCAAAACATCTTCAGCACATAAACTCTAGCGGGGCAGACTGGGCAGTGGAGCATTAGCCCTCGGGCAGGTCCCATAGAGAGCTACTTTGGGCTGGGTCACCTGCATTTTCTTTTCTGTTAAATTATTCCTAACAGGCTGCTGAGTCAAGTCTTGCCCCATTCGGGCCAAAATTTGTCAGCCCACCCCTCAGTAGATGTCAACTTATATTACTCCTTTACTCCATCTGCACTTTACTTGTTTGTGTCCATTAAATATAATTACACAGCAGCTTACCAAGTGTTGCTGGGTGCAGTAGTTCCACACACTCGAATAATACTTGCCTCTCTCTCTGACAGGAATAAACATACAATGGGAATACTTCAGAGGTTCATTCACCCACTTCAACAAGAATTGACTGACATACCACTATCCAGGGATTTTCCTTGCATGATGTACCCCATCCTTGGAATTGAGATTGTTATACTGTGATATATTTACAATTCTATAATGATATGGTATTAGACATAATGATGAAAGGACATACATTTCTATAAAACAGGAAGTGAATTCATAGTAATGGTAACTTGGTATTTTATCATCTATGTTAAGCTGTTTTATATTATATGTAAGATAGTATTATTGAAGATCATGGAGTAAATATATCAGAGTTTTCCGATGGAATTGAAAAACCTATAGCAACCAATAAGATTCTAGCTATCATTTATTTAGTACATTCTACAAAATGACAGCTAGAATCTGATTGGTTGCTATAGGCAACATCTCCACTTTTCAAACCCGCCAGAAAACTCTCAGCTTTATACATTAACTTCTATATGTTAATGAGAATATAACATCTTAAATGAACCTCCTCATCTGCATGCATTCTTTTCTGATATCATTATTCCTGTGAAATGTTACATGTATCTAAGTTTATATGGTTAACTATTTGTACTGTATGACTGTGCAACAGAGTCTTGGCCTAATTCATTAAGGCACGCAATACGAATGTATTGTGCATTTTTTTAAAATGCACATAAATTGGGCGTACGCACATCAGTATTCAACATGGAGCGGATGTAAAGATATGTCTGTTGTTGAATATGGGCTTAGGTCCACACTGCTCAAACACAGACAATACACTCCAGGATATATCAAAATACATATGTGGAACATAAATTCACAAATGAATGCACAGTAAAAAAAATATTCAATGCTTATACTATAGTCATTAATAACAAAACGTTAAAAAATGTATTTTTACAGTTGCTCCTCATTGCAAACCCATGTTCAAGTTTGCATAAGCGACCGTCATCACTAGTAATCAACACTTACACCAGACCTGTAGCTGGTTCAAGTGTTACGACCAGAAAAACACGTACCTTTGAGATGCTCAAGCTGCTGTGTGCGTGTCAGCTTGGCATGTCCTTACTGTACATTGACTACATGCATATGTCCAGTCCCCTCCCTTTTACGCCTATGAAATCGTAGGCTGTAATAAGGGTCTTTTTGTGCTCGAAGATGAATTGGACGTTATTGCATTCTCTGGCGTATTCTATATTTCTGGGCATGCGTGGTGAAATTTTATGCAAAATACGGCAGGTATGGGCATTTAAGTGCCTTAATGGATCAAGCCATCTATATGTAGATGACTGGAAGAAAATTATATGTACTGCTATGATGGGCTTGTGAATAGTATATAGTGATACATATGTCAAACAGAAAGGGCCTGATTTATTAAAGGATGCATATTGAACATAATGTGTGTCCAAATTCAACAAGGAACAAATCTGAAGATACATGTGGTGATGAATATGGGTAGGTCTGCTCTGCTCTACTAGATAGGACACTGCAGAATATGTTCAATACCGTTGTGGAATACAAACTCACAAAGAACACACAGAAGAAAACAAAACTATTCAATTAATGTTACCTGTGAATAATATAGGCAATAATAAATTTGTTTTTACAGTTGTTCTTGATTTGAACACATGTCCTAGCATGAATACTCAGTCGTCATCACTTGTAATCGGTACTTAGACTATACCTGTAGCGGGAACAAGAGATACTGCTAAGAAACAAGTCCCTGAGAGATGGCCAGAGCTTGAATCGGACGCTGCTGCATGCACTGGAGCTTGGCACGCCTTTACTGTGCATTCACTAAGGGGTGCCCTCCCCTGTCCCATTTTCTCCCTGAAATCATAGGCTGTAGTAATGTTTCTGTGTTCTGTGCCGTATGATCCGGTTCTGAGCATGCGCTGAGTGCCTTTGAGGTCCCTTAGCGAATCAGACCGTTAATGCGTTAATTCAAATAGACTCCTGTATTTCTGGATAAACTGGAAACTGCCTTTGAACCATACCTGTAGAACTGTACTGTATTATAGGTATGTTATGTAAGGACTTATATGTGCTGTGAATATGATCTTAAAGTTATCTTGTAGAATTATTTGTTCATATGTTCTTGATAATTGAGCGAAGGGATTATGAAACATTGTGGTTAAGTTAATGATAGTTTTGTGTTCATATAGCGATTAACACTTAACAATTATTAAGACTGTAACATTCTTGTCAGAATTTCAGCCCTTTATCCAGGTAGTTAAAAATGTTGTAGGACAGTTTTTTAGTGTCGTAAAAAAGAAAAAATTACTAACTTGAACATTTACACCGCTTTATAAAAATACTGGTCTGTCTACTATTTCAGCTAAACTTTATGCATTTCAACATTCTTAGGTCAAATCCTTAGCTTTGAAATTTCTCATTTCACAGTGTACACTTATGTATGTACAAAGTGGTCAAACTGACACATTTCTGTGACAATAAGTGTATGATACATTTTTAACACATTTAAATACAAGTTTTCACACAGTCAAAAATCAAAGGGGTCTCGTATTCCTAATATAAGCAGAAGTTCTTTTATAGCCAATGTGTCCTCAATTACTGTGATCTGTGTCCTTGTTCTTGTAGAACTAAGGCTGATACTCATTTTGCAAAGGCTTAATTTCTGATCAGAAAGTACCAGTTAAATTATAAATAATTCATTAAATATCTAACCTCATGTTTAATGTTATTTGACCATTTTATTAAAGCTGCTACAATGCATAAACTGCATACTGTCGATGCCTCTTCTTTATTGCACAAAACCTCTCCCATTTAAGACTCAACACTATAATCCATACATAAATAAAGACACTAACAACCACAACAGCTAACAACTAATAGCAAAACCAAACAGTGTATGATCACAGGCACTAACCATTGATCCCAGGACATAGTCCATTATAATTGGCCAGTGCTAAATCTGGCATCATAGTGAATGCTTCCCATCTGGGCTCACAATGACGTGCCCACACAAAGCAGGTCAAGGGGTTCTCCACACAAAGGGTCCAAGAGCCAGGGTACTTCAAAAGAGGCAGTGACATACGGCCAATCAGTGATAGCAACGTGTGAATTAGTTGCTGACTGCAAATGCTTTCCTGCCAACTGTGCCTTTTTTTGGTATTGAGAAAAAGAATATGGTTAATACATCACACATATGCAGAGAGGGAGAGAGGGGATTTGTGCAGCAAAAGAGACCTAGCCACCACTGGAGGAAGAATATATGGACTAGCTAGAGACCCTAACCCATGTATACTATTGGCTGGAAGATGTCAGCAGACTTAACCACTAATAGGTAAGTGAATGACCCATGCACAGACATATGTGTTTAAGTGCGTTTGGGTTATGGCCTCTCTTGTCGTTATCACCTGAAAATCATCCTTTGAATTTGCTCATTTATCAAACAGCAGAAAAATGCAATAAATTATTTACTATAACCAGGTAATATTTGAGAAAATAGCCATCTCTTCCAGTAAAAGGTTTTCACCTGCAATAGAATCATAAAGCCATTGGAATCTCTTTACAGTAAAGATTGAATCTAATTTTGACTTCCCCAAGGGCACAAGGCACAGAAATAGAATATAAGCCTGATTACTCTGTTCCAGCCACAGTAGCAGAGTTAGTATTGTTAGCAAGTGAACTATTCCCTCTTGGAAAAGAGTCACCAATATAACTCTTCATATATTTCCATTTGTTTACCTTAACAATAGTTGAAAGTAAAAGGGACCATTGTCATTGTATTAGCTGTCAGCAAACAGAGAGTTGACACAGGATTATCTCTATTGGCTGTCAATTCTCCATTCATGTAACCTCCCCTGGTCTCATCTTTTTGCTGAAGATGAAATATGAGAGGAAGGGTGTCATGTGGTGTCAAATCGCTCTGTGAACGGATCATTTTAAAAGTGAAACTATATCCAAAACTGACTTTTCATTCACACAAAAGGCATCTATTCATGATTATTGGGTACTTTATAATGTCAAACACATTGGGCCTGATGCTGAATTGGACACACGTTAGACATAATTTACACTCAAAAAAGCCTCCTGTAAAAATAATATGTATATATTATATATATATATATATATATATGTTGAATCACACTTATCACAAGATGCATCCAGCTTAAGCATATACGGCAGTTTTATGTCAGGCATACATACCACCACATGCACACCACATGCACATGCACAACCTGGTCATAAGCACACAAAGAAAATTGTTTTTAGAAGCGAAAAACACATTTGATATCAGGCTTGATATAAAATAGTATATATAATATTCCTTCCTGCACACAGTGGGAAAGTAGCAAAAAAATAGACAAATTCCTACAATATATGCAGGATCAATGAAGAAGATGGCTAGCTAGTACGGTCAACTGTTATCATCATCAGCACGTATCTGCGCCAGCCCTCAGGCACTTGCAAGTGATATAGCTTTAACAGGCATATCTTTATTTCCATTCAGGTCTGCATCTGCTTGAGGCTACACAAACACACCTATACTGTACTCGGCCTACTTTAGACCGCCCCTCACCCATCTTGCCTCTCCAGTAGCAAGCAGGTGCAAGTGTAGATGCAACTCTGCATATGCACATATGTGTGCAGCTTGTTTTGTGGGTATGTACAGTCAGGGGCGTATTAAGAAAATAGTGGGCCTGTGTGCAACATTTTTGAACAAAGAATTGGGACAGCTTACACTTTTTGTAAATTTCTTGAGTAATGTCTAGAGGTTGGCATTACGTCAATTTAAGATTACATTGTATTGTTCTGCTATGTTGCATTTTAGGTATTCCCTCTCGACAATTTTGAGAAGATATTATTTTCCATGTTTAGAGTGTTATGTTGCTGGCATAACATTTTGTCTAGTGCAAATATGTGACTTACTTTCTAGTAAAATGAGCAACTGTCTCCTTGGGATCCCTTGTCGTTTCTCTGCCTCTCCCATCTTGATGGGATGAGGCAACTCCCAGCCACGCTTTGATGTGGTCAACATGCAACATTCTCTCAGGCTTTATGTGACTGGAAGTTGCTATATCTTCAAACAAGGCAATAGGTGGCAGTAGGCCCACTCATGGGGGCAGGTTGGGCCCAAGAGTCAAGGTGCTGGAGTGCAAGCCAGTGATTAATGATATAGGGAGGACTTTCACCAAAATCTGGCAATCAGTAAACAAGTCCTTAGTTTCAGAGTAAACAGAGCTATTCTGCTATTCAAGGACAGGTGAGATGAATCAATTTACCCCACACTACAACATATCAAAGGTTCCATGTTGAATGATAAAATTTAGCAAATGAGGATTTACTTTCATACTTCTAACAAACTAAATGCGCTAGAATAAGCATGGGTCAGTGCTCCTGATTTTGTCAAACTATATTGCCCAACACTTTCAGTATGTCATGATTGAAGTCCAAAAGGCAGACCATTCCTTGCTTAGAAGCCTACCTCCAAAAATTAAGTCAACCATATTAACCTTGGGTATAGTAAATAAAATAATTGTAAGTCCATAAATTGCTGCTAAAAACTGCTAGATAAATTAAAGTAGTGATGATCAATAACACACCTCAACTGTGCTGTGGTTATATTATTTGTCATAATAAAGCCAATACATTTAAATAATTTATATGTCAGATTCCCTTAAGTCTCCCCAAGTATGGCCCCACAAGGTTCTACTTAGGCTAAAGCTATAATATTGAACTGGCTCTGTAATTATGTATCCATAGAGATAGGAGGTAATAAGCAGATAATTTACATTTCCTGAGATTAAATGCATGTGAACAATGAAGATTGCAAAGTGAAAGAGAATGAATTAAGCGTGATTATTAACATTCAAACATCAAGTCAAAATTATAATATTAATAATAATAATGCAAAAAAATATCAAAACCTATCTTTAATAATGTTGCCTAATTAACTATGCCGTGAGCATCTAAATTTGGCATTGTTCAGATGATACGCACTGGAACCACCCAGCCATCCATGTATCAGATAAATTTAATTAGATTCTGTTCTCTTCAAATCATAATGGGAATATGAAAAAGTATATGAAAGTCACTGGGAAAACAAAATATAATGAATATTGGAAAAAAGGGCATACTAAAATTTCTTAACAAAGAATATGAAAACTTCAAATCTAATATTGGCTTGGGTTTACCAACTTGACATTTTTGGGGGAGAGTAAATTCAACATGATTTGACTCTGGAGCAGTCTGCGGAACCATATGGAGGCAATGTCCTGTAAGAAGTCCTCGCATAGTCTTCTTCCCAATAGAGGTACGCAGAAATATCAGCAGAGATTCCTTACTGTAATCTCCCCCTAAGTCTACTGTTTTACTTATCTCTGATGCATTATTAACATAATTCACTGGGTCTCTAATATCTCTAACCATACGTAGGCAGTCTTTTGCACCATAGCTTCGCTCACCTGATTTAGACAGACATTTATGTTGTTGATGTCTCCCTTAATGCAAGTATCATTTATATGCATAGGGAAGAACACAGGCAAGAGGTACCTGCAATAGAAGCAGCAGTGCATATTCGACTAGGTGAGTGGACTAGTGTATAAGACACTGGCACTGGACCATTAGAGAATGAAAGCATAGCAGATACAGTAAGTAAACACCATATATAACGTGTAGGCCAAGTACACACCGAAGAATTTCCCGACCGACATGTTATCTACAACAACTTTACTTTCGACCGAAGGTACGATCGCTCGGATGATTAATGCGTACACACTAGTCACTTTTTGGATGATTAAAACTAAGACTGATCGTCCAGGCAGCGACTTTTTACAGCCATATTGTCGTGAATTGTTGATTTTTGCAAACACTGAAACAACACATGAGGTCCATCTAACGATATCATCAAGAAATTTAAATAAAGGGAAGAGCATGTTCAATAGTAACCACTCAAAACCTTTATAAAAGAGAAGTGAACATTTTTTATTCATTCATTCGTTTATCACATACTTGTGTACAGTGTACGTTCGTTCGCAACAGCACATGATCAAATTTTTTTACTGATATGGACACTGTTGAAGAACAACAAGCAACTGCTCTTTTCCTGCTCACTGTGGCAAGAAGACTGCAACTACAGACCTGAAGGGAAAGAAAGACAAAGAATAGATTTTGTTGGACCAAACAAGAAACTCATTCTCTCATATGCCCCTGCTTCAGGAGATTCGGGACCACAAACCTGATGACTTCAGGAATTTCCTGAGAATGAATGAACCCACATTCCAGGAACTACTCCAACTTGTTGCCCCCATCATCCAGAAGGAGGATACCTGTTTAAGGAGACCAATATCTGCAGAGGAGAGACTAGTTGCTACCATTAGATTTTTGCCAACAGGAGGATTACTGGCTGATCTGAAATACAGCACTGAAATTTCACCTCAAGCCTTGGGTTTGATAATACCTAAAACCTGTGATGCTATCATTGAAGTTCTCCGTGAACAGTATATGAAGGTTGGTAAAAAAAAATATTCTTCTTTAGAATAAAACATAATTTTATTGACACATATAAAAATTAAAATATATATAATAATAATAATAAAGTAAATTCGACCAAATAAAGTGTTAATAATCGTTCGTAGTGCTACACTTTGCTATTATCCATTTGTGATGGACTCCCACTGTGATGTTGCATATTAGAGCTGGATATAGGAGCAGTAGTCATGTATGGTTTTGGCATTAAACATTGTCCTCCCATATTACCATGCTGCATCTGGCACGGTTAATAATACCGTAGGAGCCACTGGTTGGTATTTTCGCAGCTCAACAGAGAGGCGTGGATTCTAACACACCCTCGGTCTTTGCCAGGGACCCCCCCAAAGAGGTGTGGACTTAGCTGCGTGGGTTCTCCAAGTTAGTCACCAGCGCAGTGAGGAGTAGGACAGGAATGGTCGAACAATCCGGGTCAAAGTCAAACAGTAGCGCAGTACACAAGGATAATCAGAAGAGACATCAGGAACAAGCAGAGGGTCAATTCCAAATGAGCTGTGCAGAACCAAATCGGAATCCAGAGGAATGAGCAAAGGAACAAGCCAGAAGTCATCATACACAGGAGACAGGAGGTTGCTGGAGCTGGAGTGAACCAACACACTGGCACCATTAGGATGCCAGACTGTTCCTTATAGAGGGAGGAGAAAAATCTGATTTAATGGTCAGAACACAGCTGACTGCCGACAGAAAGTCACAGAAGAGCGTACCATTACCTAGCAACAGGACACAATTGTCTCTGCGCATGCTTGCGCAAAGTAGTGTCCCAGAGCCAGAAGAGCGACCTGTTGCTAGGCAATGGGAAACAGAGACCTGAGCAAGGCAGCCAACCATCTTTGCACCTGGGAGGAGTACGGGGACAGCACCTGACAGAATCTGTGTATGCCAAAATGTGTAAGATGGTGTCTGCCTGTGGTTTGATGATGTTATAATTATTTCCAGGAACAAATCCTCTGCAGTAGCTTTACACATGAGATCACACACCAAACGCTCCATTTGAATTTAAATTGGTCTACTTACACTTTTCATTTTACTTGCTAGCGTTGCTCCAAGTAGATCAAAAGTGTGCTGTGCAGGTTTTTTGGCCATCAAACTGTTTACACAGACCACCATCTTCGTAGTTAGCACATCACTTTGCTCAATTTCCTGGAGCCTCTTTTTTCTCCTCTTCTTACTTTGTGACCTGCAACCTCAAGTGTCACCTGGCTTCCCTGTACAATACTTGTTGTCTTGTCTTGGTAAGCAACATTCAACATGATTCTTGTGACAGGACAGGAAGCTTTGTAATGAGAAAAGAAAAAAAAAGTGTATGAAATTAAATGCATGTACCAATTTAATAATTTCAAACCTCTTTATGTTTCAGTTTCCTACAACGGTAGAACAATGGCAAGTTATTGCTGAAGAATTTGACTGGCAATGGAATTTTTCAAATTGTGCAGTGCCATTGATGGGAAACATGTCCAAATTATGCCTCAATCCAAGAGTGGATCATTTTATTATAATATATAAAGGATTTTTCAGCATCATTCTAATGGCCATAGTGGATGCAAATTATGAATTCTTATTTGTGGACATTGGGAAAAATGGGAAAAAGTCTGATGGAGGTGCATTGGAGCAGACTCCATTCCACAAAAAACTAAAAAACAATTAACTTAATATTCCAACTGCAAGTAATACAAAATATGGATTAATTTTTGTGTTTGTGACCGATGAGGCATTTGCATTGCACAACAATTTATTGAAACCGTACCCGCAACGCAATCTGTCTACAGAAAGGCGGATCTTTTTAATTATAGACTGTTACGAGCTAGGCATGTTGCTATAAATCTTCGTTTGGACAAAATAGACAAAGTGGTGATGGCCTGTTGTGTTCTGCATAACTTTGTACGACGTAAAACCCACTGTGTACACGGTAAACATACGTATGTGTACAATAATGTAGAAGAAACAGAGGTAGGGGGCTTGACACCTCTAGAGTCGGGTCAGTTTAGAAATGCAATTGCCATTGCTAAATTAAACAGGGAGGCATATTTTCAATATATCAATAGAGAGGATGCAGTGTCATGACAGAATGGGTTTGTGTAACAATTGTCCATAAATATGTTATGTGTGTAAACTTTATTGTTATGTATTTCTACTTTAATAAACCTGTTACACAGCAACAGCGTAATATATTTTAATTATAGTTCCACTAGGAGGTATGTCGTCAGCTTGCACCACATCAGTAGGAGAACTACTGTCTATATCCAGACTGCAGGTGAACTGCCTTGTAATTTCATTTTCACGAATGAAGTGCAAATGGTCAAAGTACTACAGCTTTGGCACATAAACATCATCTGCACCTGCCCCAGATTTTTTAGAGGGCTCAGTCTTACTTAGTTATTTCTTGTATACTGGAGAGGCAAACTTATCCTAAGGTTCTGTAGCTTGCTCTTTGTCCATTCCTGTAACAGATTTACTGGATATTACTACAATCTAAATAGTGCTGGCTTACCTGAGGTGCGGAGTCTAACGATCTCCCTAGTGTTCACCAAGAACCGACGCAAGGCTGGATGGGCTTTGCTGCCAGGAGTCGCAGGTCGCGTTCCTCAGGCTCGCCCTTAGATGTAGTGCAGTGTAGTAGGAGCAGGAGTAGCGTAGTCAGACGGGCCGGGTCGGTACACAGGAAGACAATGGAGGCAGATTCAGAAAGCAAGCTCGGAGTCAATCAGGCTGGGTCAGTACACAGGTCACCAGAACAGGAGAGTAGTCAGAAAGCCGGGTTGGTACACTGGGACTGGAGATGTAGAATGGTCAGAAAGGCAGAGGTCAATATACAGGAAACAGCAGCGGTCAAGGAAGCAGGAATCCACAGGGAACAGGAGCCAGGAACAAGGGATGTTGCTCTGACACTCACAGAGTGTCAGAGTGGATGTTTTATACTGACGGGGATTCAATCTCCCCACCTCCAGGTTGCGGTCATGTGACCTCCGTAAACCAGAAGTGCGGCTTCCGGACGGAGCGGCGATGACAGGTAAGTCTGTGACAATTCCACATTTGCTCCTGGGCAATGTGGCATGCATGCTTTCACAAGTTCTTGCATAGACACATTCCACAGCATTCACTTACAAAATTCTTTGGATTTAATTTTCCACAAACAGGGGTGCGCCCATTATGTCTCAATGAAATCTTTCATGAGCTCCACATTGCAATCATATGCCATTTTCAGCTTTTTTTCCAAGAAAAAATTAAGAGTAATTTTATTCTTTTTTACACTGATGATATCAAAGACACTTTGGAATATATGCCAATTTTTGAATCATAGACAATACTATTAAGTATAAAAGAATTATATGGAATATACACAAAAGGTTGCTTAACAATCACAAAATCTATATTTATGCAGTTATTACGACAAGCACAACGGTACAAAAAAACATTAATTATCCTTCCATAAATAACTTACCTTATATGGCAAACGTTCGTAGTTTCCCTTCATATTTCACAGACCATGAGGGGTTAAATATATTGATAAATTGTGGAAAACACAAGGTTATTATACATGAATGGCCTTCACCCACAATGCTCCATTCCATACCGGAACAATCACTGATTGGTACACAACAGGAATAAATGCCCATGTCTGAGTGTATAAAAATACAGAGAAGCCTGACTGGTGGCGAGGGGCGTGAGAAGATGGCGGATGAGGAGCAGGTGTTGGTGGGGGTGCAAGAAGTACAGGCAGAGGGGGTTCGAGAAGTAGTGGAAAAAATTGAAGAAGTCATAAGGGATGGTGAAGAAGAAAAAATACTAAAGCGCAAAGGCAATGAGCCCAAAAGAGGTGGAGATGATTGTACAAGTACTGGACCAGTATGACTACGACTGCCAAAAGAGAAAATACCAAAAAGTTAATAAAAGAAAGGAACTCACAATGCAGAAATTGCTAAAACAAATGAAGGAGAAACTTGGAAAGAAAGGACCAAATTTCAGTTCAAAAGCAGTGGTCAGATATAAAAAATATAGAACAACGGCGACTGATGCAAATTCGTAAAAGCGTTAACAAAAGTGAGTTTTACAAGTTGTGCAACTGTTTGACAGACTTGTTAGTGAATTTGTAGATGAATGACTGACAATAGCATATAATATATTATAAAAGTTGTATTATTTCCAGAAAGAAGAATGCCCGATGACATGTGCTGCGTAGGTACAGAAAATGTAAAAGCTAAACGTAAACTTGTTAAAGAAGAAAAAATCAATAAAAAATTAGAAGAAACAAAAGATGTTTTAAAAAAAGGTATTTGAAGTCACATTTAATATAACAGAGGGATTGAATTAGCCCGAAGTGATATAAACGCTGCGGGGGCATGTAGATGAAAAAGTTCAGGCATGGCAAGAGTTAATTTATATGGGTGGTAGTGAAAAACTGAGTTATCCAATTGGGAAGGACGGAAGGGGAGGGTTTAGCTCTCAGAGAGGTTTATAACATATAAGAAGAGTTTTCAACTTCCTCTTACCGTCTGGAGAGTTTAGAGTGAGTATATCCTGCTCTGTTGTCCTGGTGAGTATTGCTGTATAAACCTGTGTTATACTGCCTTGTGGATTGTGATTTTGTAATGTGACTTGCTGTGTATTTTACTTTATCTGAATTTATTTGGTTTCCTCTCTGTGATCTGTTTCTCTGTTATGTTCCCTTTCTTTCACCTTGACTTTATTCCTTTCCCTCTTTTCTCTTTTCCTCGTTTTCCTCCTTTTTCCCTCCTTGTGGTAGCTTTCTCCCACCCCCATGCTGCGAGCAAAGCGGGTTCGTGTCCCTCCCCACCGCTTAGTGGAGGCTGCTGTGCCCTCCATTTTAACCCCCAAGAGGCGGGTCCAGGCCCTTGACTCGCCGCGGGGTAATTCTCCTCTCCCCCCCTCTGGCATGGGACCGGTGGGGTCCGCCGTGGGGCGAAAAAAGTTACTGCGCATGGCGCGGGCGAGCATGGCGGCTCTGGCGGCCCTGGCGGCCATTTTAGAAATGGGCGCTTCCAGAGCGCCCGTTATTGTCCCCGCTGAAATCAATATATTGGGGGCCTCTGTAGATCCTCCCCCCGCCGGGGACCAGGCGGTCCTTGTGGCTGGGGGTGGAGACTCTGCAGGCTCTGCTTGTATAACAGAAGGGGCTGGGGGCATGATAGAACCCCCTAACCCTCCCTTACCCACGGGTGGTCAGCAGTTCCCTGCTGCAGCCTTGGGTCTGGGCATGATATCCAGTGCCCCTGACAGTGCTTCCTCTCAATCTGGGGGTGTCTCTGCCCCCCATTTCCCTCTCCCAATTACATCTAGTCATGCACATTCTAATTTTCCACCTGTTTCCCAGCAGCAGCAATTCTATAACCCCTCTTCTCCCCTCTCCTCCCCCTGGAACTTCAGGGGCAGCTTTCCCTTCTGGGACCCCTTTTCCTTCACCCCCCCCCTCTTTTCCCAATATCCTATTTCCATCTCCTTCTCCTTATCTGCCCCCCCTCCTGGGGCTGCGGTTTCTTCTACCCAGAGTACAGCTACAGTTAGTTCAACATGGTCTGGTTATTTGTATGCGCGGGGGCGCACATTTTATCCACCTGGGCACAACCCCAATGCCACTATAGGGCACACAGTTATGTCCTGCCCCCCTTGGACAGGTTATTTTCCTCTGTGGGCAAATGGGTACGGGCCTAGTCAGGCGCCTTTTACGGGGTTCCCTCAGCCCCCCTTCCCTTTGCAAGGGGTTAGTTCTGGCAGGGTGCCACAAGGTCAAGGGTTTCCAGCTTTTCCTTTTCCAATGTCATGCCCACCTTGGGGATTTCCCCCTGGTTATCTTCCTCCTCCTAATGTTGTGGTAACCTCAAGTGCTTCTTCCACAGTTGCTGTCGCTCCGGTGGTTGCAGGATCGGAGGGTCGTCAGGTTCCTGTCTCCTCACTGTCAGTGCTGTTAGGGACTAGCGACATGCGGTTGATGACTGGGGGGCCAGATACGGGGCAGGTTCAAGCGTCCTCCCTGGCGGGTCCTCGGGTCATTCCCTGCATGGTCGCGCCAAGTTTACAAAGTCAGCAAGCAGGTGCGACAGTGGCATCTGACCATAGTTTGAGAGATCAGAGTTCAGCACTGCCGTGAATGCAAGGACCAGGGGTCCCAGGCCGGAGGGTTCTTCTTCTGTTTCCCCATCTGCAGGTTCGTCGGGGCGGGTGACATCAGTTCGGAGGTCTGGGCGTGTTTCTTATGCGGAAGCCACATCCTCGGCCATGGTGGGCCCGTCATTCCATGCGGATGGGTATACGCGGATAAGTATTTACCTATGGGTTGTTCGGTGTCATGCGCGTTCTTTGAGTGTTTTAGTAGCTTTCTCCATTGGTGCGCTGTCACGGGGTCAGGGCATCAGAGTGTTGCGCATTATCTGGATGATTTTTGTTTATTGGTCCGTGTGGTTCGTCAGGATTTGTTGTTTTCTGCCCAGTCGCTGTTTAGGGTGATGGGAGTTCCGGTTGCAGCGGACAAGTCGGAGGGCCCGACTGTGAGTTTGTCATATCTGGGTATTAAAATTGACACTGTTGCAGGTTGTTGTAGGCTTCCAGCGGAGAAGGTGGCTAAGTT
This sequence comes from Mixophyes fleayi, assembly GCF_038048845.1. NCBI lineage: Eukaryota > Metazoa > Chordata > Amphibia > Anura > Limnodynastidae > Mixophyes > Mixophyes fleayi. The sequence goes on along the minus strand of NC_134405.1, from coordinate 258,669,282 downwards.
GAGGGGGGTGATTGAGTCGCTTCAAGGGGAATGTAAAGTGCATTTGAAACAAGTGCAGTAACTGCTTGGTGTTCTTAATTTCGCTTACAGGGTGATACCCATGGGTAGGGTTTTTTGTCAGAAGCTAGAGAGGGCTACAGTGAGGATTACAAAGGCAAGACATTTTGTGAGAATATCCAAAGAGATTAAGGATGATTTGGCTATGGGGCATTTGTTCTTTTAGAGTTTTAATGGAGTTTGTTTGTGGTCCCTGCTTGTCGCCAATAATGTGGAGTTGCAATTGTTTACGGATGCTGCTGGGTCTTCCGGGTTTGGGGCTTACCTGGGCAGGGAGTGGTGGGGGGCAGCCTGGCCATTTGCTTGGCAGCAGGAGGGTCTCACAAGGAATCTCTTGTTGTTGGAATTGTTCACTATCATTGTAGCTATGGAGTTGTTGGGCGTTCTTCTGCATAATAGAAGTATATCTTTCTGGTGTGACAATTTGGGTGTGGTGCACGCCATTAATAATCAGAAGGCTACCTTCCTGCCAGCGTTGAGGTTATTGAGACATTTGGTTTATAGATGTTTGATACTTAACATTACCTTCAGGGCGAGGCATGTGCCGGGAACTGCTAACGGGATTGCAGATGCTTTGTCTAGGTTTGATTGGCAGAAGTTTCGCTTGCTAGCCCCCCATGCTAATGTTACTGGTGTTTCATGCCCTGATTTTGTCTGGCAGATTATAAGGCCGGTATAGAAGAGCTTGCTAAGCGTTCGGTTGCACCTGGGACCTTGAAGAAGTATCGGGAGGCTCGGTCATCCTGGGAGGGGTTTTGTGGTTTGGATGAGGCTCAAGGTAAGACGGAACATCAGCGCATTCTTGCTTTTGTGTGGCATTGTTTTCAGGCTGGTAGATCAAAGGCATATATGGTGTCGGCGTTGTCTGGTATTTCATTTTTTCTGCAGATTAATGGTAGGCAAAATGTTACCAAGCAAGCATTGGTGCGTAAAGTGATAAGGGAGTGGGATAGAGTCCCCCTTCCCCCCCGTGGAAGACAAGCGTAGACCTGTCGATAAGAGACTGTTAGTGGATCTTTTAAACGTTATTTCGGTTGTGGCTACTGAAGAGTTTGAGGCAGCTTTGTTTCGACTAGCGTTTGTAATGGGTTTTTTCGGGGCTTTCAGAATAAGCAAGTTGGTAGCTTCGTCTAGAGCGGCAGTTGGTTCAGGGTTGCTTTACAGGAATGTGGTGGTTAAAGATGAGAATATTGCTTGTAAGATTCATAGATCAAAGACTGATCTGTTGGGTAGGGGGAAGTGGATTACTTTGCATCATAATCAGGATATCAGTTTGTCCGGTTGAATGGACAAGGTTGTACAGGACATGTCTCCTGCTCCCGGTAATAATTGGCTTAGGCATTGTCATGGTTTTCCCCTTACCAAGTTTCAGTTTTTAGCAGTCTTCAAGAATTATGTTGTTAAACTTGGTCTGAGTGCAGCAGAATATGGGACTCATTCCTTTAGGATAGGGGCAGCCGCCCCTATCCTAAAGGAATGAGGGGCTGGGGCAGGGGCAGCAGAGGAAGGTGAGTCTGAGCAGAGGATTATGGCTTTAGGTAGATGGAGGTCTAAGTGTTTTAAGCGGAATGTTAGGCCAGCTGCGGTGCTTTAGGCTTAATAATGCGATGTAGTAAGGCTGACCCATGACATGCATTGCTTGCCTTGTTGAAAGGAGGCGCGGATGGATTTGCCATTTCTTTTCTCCGGGGGCCTGATTGGCGGTGGCACCCCGGGGTTTCCGGTTTTACCTCCGTATGGGTCACCCTGCGTTGGGCGCAATGTAACAGTGCTTTCTCTAATACTATATATTATGTTTTTGTCAGTTTTTTTATACGCATTATTACTCCATGTTACAGGGTCACGACAGGATGGGAAGAATATTTGGCTGGTCGGCCATTCATTTATTTTTTGGGCTGGTAAGAGCGGCCTTGCTCATGATTTGAGCAGATTCCCCCGGGAGGATTCAGTAAGATGGTTAGGTGTCAGGGGTTTGCATTGGGCGTCACTGTTGAATATTCTAAAGGATAGCGAGATAAAGTTTGGGCGCCCTTCATAACTTATAATTCACCTTGGGGGGATTGACCTGGAAAGTGGAAGAGTTTAGAGGTCATTGAGGGGATAAAATCTGATGTCGAGACCATTAAATTGCATTGGCCAACAGTTCACCTGGTTTTGTCCGACATTATCCCTAGACGTAATTGGAGAGGGGCGAATAGACCAGCTCGGATTTAGAAAGCTTGAGGGAAGGTCAATAGGGCGGTGCGGAAAATCTTTCAGGAAGTAGGTGGTGGTTGCATTAGCTATCCTTCCATTAGGACTTCTTCTACGCAGTATTATAGACCTGATGGGGTACACTTGTCTGATTTGGGTATGTCCTATTTGATAGAGCAGATTTTTAGTTTTCTTGTTTGGCTATGAGAGGTCAGTTTGTGGCGTGCTGCGGTTCCTGGGGGGAACCTTAGCTGTGGCGGTAAGCAGCCCAATCAACGGCCAATCTGGTTACATTTAAGGCGTGATAGGCACGATCCCCTTAAAGGGATTAGGCAATTAGTCAGAATTGCCCTTCGGGGTTTAGGGGGCTCCGCTTAGGTGAGCGGGCCTCAGCTAATGTGCCAAATGGGGGGGGGTTTGCATTTTAACGCCTAGTCGGGTCCAAATTAGTTTGGACGGAATTTACAACTTACAGGTGTGGCCTGGAGGCTGATTGGTCTGTTTAGATTTGCCACCAATTTTTTCTAGCAGATTCCCCTTTAATAAATTCCTGACCTTTCAAATGCCAATTCAAGTCTCTGTGTCGCTATTTTATTTTGTTAAGTTAACTCTTGTAAAGGTAAAATATGGTAAAGGTATGAGGTCCACCGTAAACGGATTAAAGGCTGTAAAATTGGGAGAAACATTTACCGTTATAATAACCAAAATGGTGCATGGTTTACAGAACCTATGGAGCTAAAGGGCACCTTTCTAGAGAACCAACAAGAAGGGCCACATCATAAACTTATTACCAGCAGTGTACTAGGTGAGCAAATGGGGCTTGTATGGTGTTGGAAAAGAACTTGTGTTAACATTATTACATATATAGCAGTAAAATGCCAAATATATTTATCCTTTGCTCGTAGATACCATCGTCATATATGACGAAAGTTTGGAGGGAGAAAATAATGTTGGTAGTCCTTTGAAGAGTACTGTGGAGAAGATGTAAAAGCTCAACGAATACGTTTAAGAATTAAGGTCAAACATCAGTGATGTTAAAGAAAAATTCAAAACGCTAGAAAAAAACTTCATGGAGATGTTTCAATTATTTCAGAATATTATGCTACAAATCATTAGCCACTTTAACCGTTAAACAGTCCAATTCTTTAGTGGTAGTATAATTTTGTTTAACCTTTATATTTTTGCACAGTAACATTTTTGTACACTTTTCAACAATAAATCTGTAATATTCACAATGTGTGTTTTTTTCTGTGTAATTAACAAATATATGCATTAATAAGTAAATAAAAGTTCAATTATAAAACATGTTGAATATACATGTAAAGTGTTACAGAACACAGGTGTAAGATGCATTACCATTTACACAGGTGTACAACCTGTCATATAGAATACACATCTATAGGAAACAGAAAAACATGGTTATTCTTGTACAATACCTGGCCACAGTTAAATAACTATGCAGGCAGACAAATGTAATACATATATTTTGTATTTTAAATTAATGTTTATTGAGTGTACAATAAAGGGACAAACGGACGTAATTATGGAGGCAGACATAAGCTATAAACATATAAACAAAATGTTGTTTTTTTGACTACACTGACAAAGGTTTCTAATTAAACTGCTATTGCTTTACCACTAGAAGCACCTAATTACAAAATGAGTGACGTACAGATACCGCACCACGTGGGACAGGTAAAGGCATCACAAATTTACATACACATGCCCCAAAAGGAATCGCAGCTCGAGAAAGTATCGGCAGTTGCTCGTGGATCGATCTGAAATTTATGTACACTACATGATCCTTAGGTGATTGGGAGGAAAATATTAAAAAGTACGACTTTCGACCATTCTGTCATTATACACACTAACCCAACTTCCGACCAAATGGTCGTATGTCGCCTGATTGGCCCAATATGGACGAAAAAGCTCCAGTGTGTACCTAACCTAACTTAGCAATCCACACAACACTACACTAGATCTTACCTTTGTAATGTTTTTTTTTAAATAATGGCTCTACTTGCTCAATATTTCACCCCTTAAGTATTTGTACCACTTTAGTGCCAAACCTCAATAAGGCTTTTTAAAGCTGTTCATCGATATTTTATGGCTCGTGTATCATCTTCTCCATAAACTTGATTGAACTAATGTGCAAGTGCTGCTTTGGTGTTGCATTCCTACACTTTGTTTCACATAGTCAAATTTATTTTCAAAAGAGAATGTTACAAATAAAACCTGACATGTGTAGCTTGAACAGTGTCAGTAGCCCTTACTAATTCATCTGGTGTCTTCAAATGGATAACAGTCTGCAGAGCAAGATAATGCTTCCTGCATAGACCAAGATAATGCTTCTTGTCTATTTAATGCCCCTGGGTAAAATGATATGGAAATGATGTTTGAAACATTTCTATCATTCTAATTAGAACAATAAAGGATGTTTACACTGTTTGCCTGTAGTTGTTAATGTTTTATATTGGGGTATACAGTGTTCTTTCTCACATATAATGCCACCATTTGTGATCTGACATCATGAACCAAAACAACATTTCTACCTTTTAAAAATTGTATTGTCTTACAAATTTCTATGAAGCAAAAAGTGGCAAAGGAAAGACATTCAATAACATGGACATGTCACCATTAAATTCCCATTTTCTCAAACAATAGTTGAAAAAAAGTATATAAATATAAATTGCACATTTGTAAAATCATCACATGGTATATGATCCTCTTCTTTTCCTGTTACATTTTAGCTGTTCTATAAACATGTACCGATGGAGGTTCCTTTGATTTGAAATAAAGTCTGTGTGATGGCTTCCTTTAATTGTCATTACATCATGTCACATATACTGGTACGAGGTAAGTGTCACCAATTTGTCCCAAATAAGTCCAGGCTTAGCTATTAATGATTGCCAGATTTCATTCTTTGAGTACCTGACAGATCCGGATTAAGACCTCTTAGGGACCTAGGTAAGATACTGGTTCTGGTCCTCCTCCTCTCTGAGCTCTGCCTGCAAAAATTACTATTGTATATAAACTGGCACCTCTTTTTACTATACTTGAATATACTGTATACATTCTGTGTATTAATGTATTGTCAGAAGAGAAGGTTTTTTTTTGTCACAGATGTAATTTTTTTTCCTTAGGCTATGTTTCCACTGGTATTACTTTAGTGTTTTTAAATGCTAATAAAAATACAAGTGTAACTGGGTATGTTACATGCAGTTGCAGCTCACTGTAGATTTGCTCAATGCATTTACCGCAGGTAAACACATTGGGTAGAAGAAAATGCATTATGAAAAATAGAGTCCTACAGCAAATGCTGGCAACTCTAGTATCATTCTGTAAAAACACTAGAAAAGCACATGACTTGAGCACCAGTAAGTATGAGGTCTTACTGACAGGTAAAATTGTTACTTCTCTTTAATACTAATTGAGCAGATTTACTGACACTCTCTATGGCAGAGACCTTGATACACAGCAAACTTTGAATAATAATAATAATAATAATAGAAAAAATAGCAAGATTTGAAAAAGCATAATACAAATAAAATTATACATACATATAGAACTTATGGAATAATCTGGAGATTTCCTGTAGGCAGCAGGAGTGCTACTTTAGTAATATCAAGCAAAGTCTTCCTCTCCGACATCACCTGATATCAAGCGCCAAACAGTGCCACCTCTGAGTTAGCTGCAGGGTGCATAAGAGGGGAGGAGAAGAGAGCAGGAGGACAGGAGTCAGAAGGGGAGGGGTGTGCCTGAAAAAGGAACGCATCTCTTTGGTCGCTGATCATCTTTAAGTACCTTTCTATCATTCTATCTTATTCCAATGAGTCAAATTTAATAAGTATTCCATTAGTCTAAAAAGAAAAGCAGTAGGTGGATATTGTTACAATACACTCCCACTTGACAAATCCTCATTATGAACTATAAAGTTTCAGTTATATTTTTAGTGGTAAGTTAAAATTACTCGAGGTGCATGTGCGAAGCCATGCCAATAGCAAGCTGAAATAACAGTTCCTATCTTCAAGACAGCTTTTTTAATAATTCTTTTGGTACCACCATAACGAAACAAGATCAAAAGATATATGAAAGTGGGGGAGGTAGACATATAGGTAGAATACAACAAAGGGGAAAACATATTCCCTGTAATTACTTTTAAAGAAAAAGGGCCTACCTGAGAAGCAGAGAGACTAACAGAAACCTTTGTGTCAGGGCCGCCTTAACAACATTATAGGCCCCCGGGCAAAGCAGTGGACTGAGGCCCTACCTACACAAACACTCACAGGAATAAAAAAGTAAATTATTGTTAAAATTAAGCTTATATGCTTCTAGCATGCGTGTGTTGGTGGGGGGATGGGGAAGAATTGGAAGGAAGGGAGAAACAGTAGATTTAAACACACTTCTACATCAAAGGGTGCAGATCAGAGTCAAAGAAAACTGACACAAAGCCACATCATTGTCTTCATTGCGCTCTCTTCAATTTCTTTCATTATTTACGTTTGGTTGGTTGCAGTGGATGACAACTGACATGGACAATTAAAAATATTGGAAGAACTTTATAATAGCTTTATGGCTTCAATAAATTACGTGTGTTGATTTTGTGTTACTTATGTACAATTAGTACATGTACGTTGTTCTCGTCAAGGTAAAGATATGGATTTGCAACAGCAAGATCGCATGTACAGTAACAGCTGATACTGAGGTGATTAGTCCACCAAAACATTTTAATAAAGAGGGATTGAAGTAGAGATGGTCACTGACCCCCGTATTTTGGTTTTGGTTTTGGATCTGGATTACCTTCGGGTTTTGGTCTTGGTATTGGTTTTGGCAAAACCGCCATTGAGTGTCTTGGTTTTGGTTTTGTTTGGTTTTGTTTTGCAATTTTGTTTAAAAATCATTTTTTTTGCCCTAAATTAACTTAATTTAGTGCTCGACCTGTTTCTTGGATAAGTAAGGAAATTCTAAAGCTAATAAATTAGGAAAAAACATTTTAATCCCTGGTAGGCCATCCTTAATTCTGCACACAAACCTGATTGTCTTCCTCTCCATCTTAGCCTATTGGCAATGCAGCCATCGTCTTTGGGTGTATATTACACCCTACACTTATAGTTAAATATAAAAAGAAATGGACAAAGACCGTTTGGTTTCTGTCTGATATCAGCCCCACCCCCCTCCATTTGTAGTAAAATAGAAGAAAACAGCCGGTATAGACTGTACAATAAAAATAGAAATGGACAAAGGCAGTTTGGTGTCTGTCTGTATAGCCCTGCCCCTCCACTTGTAGTTAAATAGAAAAAAAGCAGCCTGCATAGACTGTCCAAAATAAAACAAAATGGACAAAGGTAGTTTGGTGGCTGTCTGCGTCAGACCCCCTCTCCAGTAGGAGTAAAATAGAAAACTATTCAGCCATTATAAACTGTAGAATAGAAATAGAAATTGAGAAAGGCAGTTTGGTATCTGTCTGCATCATCCTCATCAACATCCTCATTAGCGCCCTCGTCGCCTACACAAATCTCCCCCTCATCCTCTTCTAATTCCAAAGTGGCATCCTCAATTGGTGTATCACCAGCTACACTCGGGCTGTTCAGGCACACATCAGCAGAACTGCTGAAAGGGCCCTTCTCTATGGGTACACTAACAGAATGCTCCCGATTACACATAGCACTGGTGGATGGACTCTTCACGGGGATTGGTGTCATTTCTGATTCTCAGCATACATTATCCTCTAATGCCTTACTGTTTTCTTGCAGCTCGGTTTTGACGCATAACAGTAGTTGTGCACCACTTTTAGACTCCACATTACTTGGTCTTGCTCGGACACGAGTGACCGTACAAGAAGAAGGCTCAGTAACTTTTCTTGATCTGCCACTAACAGAGAAAGGCGAAGGCCTCATTCTTTCTTTGGCACTGCGTGTGTAGAATGGAATGTTGGCAATTTTTTTTTTATCGGCAGTTAAGCTTTCCTCAGTTACAGTTCTTTTTCGCTTCAACACGGTAAAAAAAATTTTTGGGTGTGTTTTTTTCCCCCTGACTTGAAAAGACTATGTACTTTTACATAGGCTTTACCAGATGACGTACTGGGAACACTACCATCAGGACTGGTGCCAGGACCTGCTTGCTGATACTGTTCATATGTGGACTGCTTTGAATCAATTTTAATGAGGCCAAAGCACTTGTAGTGCAAAATATTCAATAGATAGTGCTGCTATATATGACTTTTTGCAGCCAGAAAAACTATTGTTTCACACTGGGGAATATGAAACACCCCAAAGCACTTGACGTGCAAAATATTCAATAGATAATGCTGCTAGATAAGACTTTTTGCCGCCAGAAAAATTATTGTTTCACACTGGGGAATATGGGACACCCCAAAGCACTTGTAGTGCAAAATATTCAATAGATACTTCTGCTATATATGACTTTTTGCAGTCAGAAAAATTATTGCTTCACACTGGGGAATATGAGACACCCCAAAGCACTTGTAGTGCTGCTAGATATGACTGTTTGCAGCCAGAAAAATTATTCTTTCACACTGGGGAATATGGGACACCCCAAAGCACTTGTAGTGCAAAATATTCAAAAAAATGCCTGCTCTATCCTCCTCTCTTCCTGCTCTAAGAATTGCTAATAGCATTGCTAGCAGAATTTCAATAATAATTGAAAGAATAAGGTATACAATAATTGCTCTGTCCCTGATCTAATACAGCCTGTGACCTAACCCTGCTCTTTCCCTCTGTCAAATTGCGATGAATTGCTGTGGAGGTGGATATTTATGCATTTCAAATATCGCAAGAACCGAGCACTGAGATCCGACGACGTCACGATTATGTTTTGCCTCGATTTCAAATCCAAATGGGCTCGGTACTCGTATAGGCAAAGTTTGGGCGGGTTCAGATCTCGGGGAACCGAGCCCGCCCATCTCTAGTTTGAAGGTTCAGTATAAATCTCCCAGAATAATATTCTGAAAAGTTGGCACCCCTATGCTCTTGGGCCACCCCGGGCCTAGAATGCCCATGCCTTAAGATGGCTCTGCTTTGTGTAGACAGACTCTGAATCAGAAGACGAGGATCTCACGTCAGCCACAAAGCAAGATGTCTAAGAAATTTTAAGAAATGAAAGAAATAAACTATCCCATCCAACAGTAACTACAGAAAGTGATTATCAGCCTCAGAACAGATAAAATATTGATTGGAGATCGTACTATCCAATTAGAACACAAGATGGGCAAAGGTATTGCTTTGTAGCAGATGGAAAAATAAACTATCCTTCAACTGAGACATTGCTTCTTCCTGTTGCATGAGAAACCATGTGTTGTGGAGTAACATAAAAATTAAGAATATCTCTGAGGAGATATAGGCTGGAAGCTTATCTTATGGGACTATTTGCCAGTATACTTCCATTACTAGTGACCGGTTAGTAGTAGATCAAGCACAGCATTAGTTCCAAATATGCAAGACACAGACTGTGACTACATTATTTCCAAACAAAGTAAAAATGTATGCAAGAAGTCTCCTTATATATCTCCGAAGAGCAGGCTCCTGCAACCCTCGCCAAAAGGTGCAAATTTAGTGGAGCTGACACAAATTATTAGGTACAAAGGTATCTGTTACAGATGGACTTACCTTGCTCACAACTTAATATGGTCTCAGAATAAATTTGGCTTCATGCAAATGCAGGAGAAGCCCTGGAAGTTAATTCTCGATGCCCCAAAACCTTCCCAATAGATATCATCATCATCAACATTTATTTATATAGCGCCAGCAAATTCCGTAGCGCTTTACAATTTGATATACATATATACATTTATAACAGATTAGTAAGGCAGCAAACGGGCAATACAGGGTTTAACAAGGTATGTGAGGGAGCATAATGCTAATTGGATTAATGCTATTGCCCAGGTAAGCCATCATGTGTTACCTCTTCTACCAACTTCTACTAAGAGTAATGCTGCCAGCACACCTTCAATATCTGTAACAGGTAGTCCTCAAAAACAAAGTACATGCACAAAGGTGGCACAGAGTAGGGACTTCCAATGTGAACCATTATATAAAAAATATAAGGTAGATTTGGATGTGTAAAAATATTGCAATTTTGTGCATTACATTACAGCAATATTAATAAGCTAAAAGATTTTTGAAGACCACTTTCGAAGTCAGCAAATTAGATAAAGTCATTTCAATTAAAATCGAGCAAACTTGGTTGTCTTTGTCTGAAAAGATGCGTATGGCACGCTACTGCGTATAAGGGCGTACGCAGCCGCAACACGTGGCAACAACAGTATTTACGCTTTTACATACATTCGCACCAACACACACATTTGTAAAATAGTACACATTAATGGTAGTTGCAACACATAGTTATTTATGTCGAAATATAGTAGTGTTTATGTGTAATATTATAAGTTATATGCATATCAGTAAAACATATGGTACAGGTTGAAGGAATCGTGTCATGTGTGGTATCATATTAATCCCCTTTACATTTGCGACTGTCCGGTTCACTCTGCGAAGGGATCGCAGAGTGCATTCGCAAGTTATTAATGTTAGGGAATTATGGACTATTAAGACTATGAATCTTGGCGGGAAGATCGGAGCATATCCCCTGGAGAGATGACCCCCACCTTTGGATTCTTTAGGTTTAACTAGCCAATGATCGACAACCCCCTGGGCCTTCCTGAAACCTGGACCAATAGAAGCAAGCTATACCATCTGCATTGTTTACTGTATCTCTGTGTGCATATAAGCAGCAGCTCCTCATCTAGTGTTCAGTCACCTTGACCATAGACTTCAGACCTGAATGACTGTACACTGGATCCAGAGCGCCTGCGATAAGTAACGGCTGTACTTATTATTATTTCGCTTGAATATATTCTGCTACTTTTTGAGAATAAATCTTTGTGCGTTGGAAACACAAATCGAGATTCGACAATCGTTATTGGATAGCGACAAAACGCTCATAACACCACTTACATATGAAGTAGAGTTCAAAGATAAATCTCTGGTGTATATTGCAGTTAGCACAGGTGAAACACATAAAGCATGCTACATGTACAAATGTATTACTGCCTCAGGAATTTCCTCTGCCAATAATGACTGACACAGGATATAGGAGTCATGACAGGAACTAGGACAGCCTGCTACTACACTTATGATTTGTATTTTCACAACACAAACCACTTGCACATTGAGAAAGTGATACTGATATCTGATAATTTCCATTCCTTCTCTGTGTTGAGGTGGTCTCAGACCAACATGTCTGTAATTTATAGCTCCCCAGACAGTAGGTAGTCATAAGCAGGCCCTACAAGAGTGGGGAGCTAGGGTGGAAATGTCCCCCTGGCCTCCGACTGGCAGGGGGACTCAAAATTTTCAGACTTATTGTTTTTGTGTTCCCATTTCTTTTCAGTTTTTTATATATTTATCCATTTGCAAATTTGACAATTTCAAAGTAATAAAAGTTCAAGCCTAGCACCTAAACATGCTAATTGGGTAAATTGGCATAATGCACAGCAGCACATGCGCTTATTGCTCTCTCGGTGCATGATGCATCTATCCCCACATACACGTGAGAACGCCACTTGTCCTTGAGATTTGCCGAGGTTAGTGAGTCGCAACTTTGCAAGGGAATAGTTTGTTTATAATTAGGAAACTGAACTGGACTGTTTCATGTTCAATGTTTACTCAAGGAATTGTAGAATAAGCCATTTCATTTCATAAATTTTTATTATTATTATAATGCCCATATTTGTATAGATTCGACAGGTTTTGTTTTTATTAATACATTTTAAAATATTACTTTTTTACATGGACAATTGAATGCCTTTATAAGGTAAATAGAATAAATTAAGTAACAGGGCCGTAACTAGGGTAGTGTGGACGGTGCCCTAGCACTGAGCAGAGGCTGCCCTGGGGGTGGAAACACAATGTCCATTTGCCGAACGCCAACCGCAATGTTTTAATAAGCGGCTCATTCTCTGTAGTCTCCTTTCAGCTCCCGCAGGGCTGTCAGGACTTCAGGAAAGGAGAAGGAGGGAAAGGGATGTCTGAGTAATGGGGGCGGATCTAGCATGTTTGGAAAATACAATGCAGTACAAGCAATTCTGCTTCAGCAAAGCTGAATTACTAAATTATCATACTGTATTTTCTCCAGCTGTGGAAACCACACACTAATTCTTGTGGGTGTTAATTGCGCTGAATCCTTTAAGGAGACAATTACTTACTTTTGAACTATGCAACAAATGTACAATATCTTCAGCTCCTCTCCACAAAAGCAGAAGAGTATGTCCCTGCTTCACTTCATAATATATCCACAACTAGATGGTCTGCACACATTGATTCTGTTATACCAGTTGCACATCATTTGCATTCTTTGGGAACGGCTTTATTAAATATTAATATTCTCACTCGCACTGCACAAGCTCAATCAGAAATTCAGTCCATTGAAAAGTACTTGTAGAGATTTGAATTAGTTCTTATGTAATCTTTGTGGATAAAGCTACTTACAATGATCAACCAAACTACCCTCCTTATTGAAGCACGCAATGCTACTTTGGACATTGAGCTGAACAACATCAAATGTTTTATCAAAGATAAGTAACAAATGCAAGGAACAATGGGAGAAGATTGTCATAGAGTGTAAATTTGTAGTAAAAAAACTGAGATTCCAACCGAGTTCTCCACCAGTCGCAACTTACCTACTCTATCCGATGCCAAAAATCACTATAGGGTCAACGTTTTCTATGTAGTTGTAGACTCCATTCTATCTGGTCTTCGTTGTCCTTTTATTACATTGGAAGTAATTTGTAGCTTAAGTTTCTTTGGGGGTTCAACTAAATGAGTAATGAAAACATGTGCTCTGCAGCTGAAAAGTTTCAGCAACATTACAAGAAAGATATTACCCAAGGTTTCAGTGACAAACTAATTTTCCTGAAGCAAATTTATAGTACAAACTTTAACTTGGAAAGCAAGCCAAAGGAACTTTCTGCATAAATGTTAGAATTAGGACTTTCTGGGTGATTCCCAACATCACAATTGATTTGCACATTTTCCTCACTTTTCCAGCAACTGTTGCTTCTGGTGAACGAACGTTCAGTCTGCTGAACAACGTAAAAAACTATCATAACTCAACTATGGGGCAAGAGCGTTTGAATTGGCTGGCCATGCTTAATATCAACAATGACGTGGCATGACAGTTGGATTTTTTCAAATTGATTGCTACATTTGCAGAAAAAAAGCTAACAAAATAGTTCTAATTTTGAAATCTAGTACATCAGTATATGTATACAGTATTTTATTTGTACATTTTAATAAAGTTAAGCAATGAAATCAATTTAAAATGCATTTAAAATGCATTTTTAATGTTTTTTTTGTGGGGGGGTTATTATTATTATTATTATTATTATCATTTATTTGTTAGGCGCCACAAGGTTTCCGCAGCGCCGCACATAGTACAAACAGTAGACTATACAGGGTATAACAGTACAGAACAATAAACAAAAGTACCAATACTTCAGAAACTCCAGGCAGGCAGATGCAATAGACACGGAGCAGAAGAACAGGTCTGGAGACAGGAGGGAAGAGGGCCCTGCTCAAGCGAGCTTACATCCTAAGGGAGGGTTAAACAGACCAGGCACAAGAGGAGCCAGTTGAGGGAATAGGAGAGAGGGGAGAATGAGTGGAGGAGATGGGGGTTAAGTGGATGGTTGGTAGGCTTTGAGAAAGAGGTGAGTTTTGAGTGCACGTTTGAAGGAGCACAGAGTAGGAGAGAGGTGGATGGAGCGAGGGAGGTCATTCCAGTGAAGGGGGGCTGCACGGGAAAAGTCCTGGATTCTGGAATGGGAAGAGGTGATCAGAGTGGAGGGGAGGCGGCGGTCATTGGCCGAGCGCAGGGAGCGGGTGGGAGTGTGAATGGAGAGGAGGTTAGAGATATAAGGGGCAGTAGAGTTGGAGAGAGCCTTGTAAGTGGTGGTGAGGAGTTTGAATAGAATTCTGTAGGGGAAGGGGAGCCAGTGTAGGGCAAGACAGAGAGGGGAGGCAGAGGAGGAGCGGCGTGAGAGGTAGATGAGTCTTGCGGCCGCATTGAGTATAGAGCGGAGGGGGGAGAGACGGGAGTGGGGGAGGCCGGTGAGGAGGAGGTTGCAGTAATCCAGGCGGGAGATGATGAGTGCGGGGTTAAAAGAAAGAGGGGGTGGAGGGCATCTTAATTTGCGATTCCCTGGACCTCTATGAACCTCTGAAAGGGCCTGGTCATGAGGTATTATAGAAAGCTAACTTCATTGTGTCTACTAGTTAGAGAACCAGATATATGTAGGCACAAGACGTAATATCTTTCACTTTCACTTTGGAGCACACATATTTAAATGATTCTGAGGCCATGACGTGTAAAGCACATAATAATGTGTGTCCTGATCAGAAATTGCATTACAGTGAGCTGGCAAAGTCTTACATTCATTCCTGATCGATATATACAGAATGAAGAGGTTCAGCATAAACATCGCAATCAGAGCCTGAACAGACAGGGATTCCAGGGACAACCTGTGGAACATTAGCAACATGAGCTGCTGATCAATCCCTTCTCCTCCTAAGCCTATCCTTTGTAGTGCAAACAAACCAAGAAAGTCAATAATTTCCCCAAGCATAGCCATTTTAATAGATTCTCAGTAGCAGAAATGTTTTGTTCATGATTATATTCATCATACTTATATGGCATTCAATTTGAGCAATCCCGTTAGTATGTTCTCTATGGCTCAATACCAGAATTGCAGATTTGAATTTGGGTGTTCTAAATAATATTCGTTGTTGTTCAGTTTAGCCCAGTACACTGCACAGTTTACAAACTGCTCATAAAACCGCAAAATAACCCACAGTTTGGTGAAACTCACTTTAGTAAAATTCCCTAATAGATTAACATTAGTAAAAGAGGTTATTAATCACTTAAATATTAAACAGTAGCTGGATGTGAGGAAACCACCCTTAGTTGGGATGGTGGTTACTCTGCGTTGGATTCAACTTGGCTAGGTAGACCAGAATATATACAAACTAAGGTTTTATTATGACAACACAACACCATAAGACAGTCATAGGGTACAGGGTAAATGGTTGGGTACACCTTACAGCAGCTTCTTGCAGTCAGCATTCCAAAGTAATAATCTCAGTATCCTTTAGTATCTTACCCTCCTGCAGTTTAGCTAGACAGTTTCTCTGTCGCCCAGCCTGGAATACAGCCTGGTAGGATAATGCCTGGTCTAGAGTCCTTTGTGCTAATGTCTTGTACACCAGGATGCTCCAAACTACAATGAATCTCTTCACATACTGCTCTCCTTATGTTCCTGGCTGTCAACTGTACACAGGGAGTGGGGTCAAGATGACCCAATCCTCCCCATTTCAGTAGGGGTCTATCAGTGGACACTTTAACTGTTAGACATACTGCCTCTGTTACTTTGATTATACAATGGAATGGCTTGACTGAATTAGCTCTTTGGCTGGATACAATTAACAAATGGTTGCAATATTACATCAGGGAATAACATGAAACTTCAGGCTTGCGTGAAACATTAAGACATTTGATACATTGTATCTGCAGTGCTATACAATCGAAGTCTGAAATACATTTTGATACAATAACATTTAAATTGATACATCTATATCACCCCTTTGTACTGCTAGGGTGTGTATGTAAGCGTTTCAATATATGTGTTTTCTTTATATAGGTGGTCTGAACATTCTTTAACAGTAGCGAAGTGATTCCACTTTAGTCAAATCAGACCAGGGTTTCGTTGGCTAGTGTCCTGGATCAAGCTACACCAGATGGAGATTAAGGAACCCACTGCCCCCCTTTCCTGGACAACAGGCACACACATAAACTGCAATCACACTGAATTCAATTTTAATTTTATATAAAAATAGACTATTATAGTGTGAACAATAAAAATCACATAAAATTAAGAAAAGCATACTACAACATTTTGTGTATAACACCTAAAACAGATCCCTCTAATATATTATAAACTAGAGGTACCTCTATTACCCTTTATATAATACTTGCTATGTTAAAATATTGATATAAAGCTATATACAGATATCTATTTAAATAACTAAACATCAATGAACATTTTAAATAGCAATACAGTCCTCAATATGCAAATACTGGTATATCTATATGGATATGCAGTTTATCATTAGTTAGCTGGGATATCAGCCTCTTTCAGCTCCAATATAAAGCAGTTTGCAGCCTGAAGTGCAAGACAATGTCCAAATCTATATAATAGGCCCATTGCCAAATAAATTATCTCTTTTCTGTAAATATTGCATGTATATCAGAAGACTTTTGCTATTTTCTCTTGATTTGATTAAGTCCAATCACCTAAGCTAAATATCGCTCAGTCCAATCACATGAACAAGATAAGAAACATTGGAAATTATTAGACTCTCTGTTTCTGTCTTTGCTCCTCTGTTCAGATATCTCACAGCAGTCCAGCTTATAGTGTCTTCTGTTATGATATTTATATATATCTAGGGGAGGGTGCATAAAAAAGGGATGACATTCAATAACACTTCAAACAGTGATGGGGGAATGGGTTGGAGGAGGTAAGGGAGGGGAAACACAAGCCCAAGGCTTTAATGAAAAAAAGCAGGCACATAGGGGGGAGGAGAAGAGGGAAACAACAATCCATCATTGTCCTCTTCCTCTGGACTGTCAAGGGTGTTATTGTCTCTTAGCAGGCTGTGGATCACCCTGCGACAGTCCTGGATGGTCATCTTGTCCCACTTCAAAATGAGATGATTCCTGGCGAGCCAAATAGGATGCTTAAAACAGTTCTTAAGGCGCCTGGCCTCCTGGATTGCCCCAATGGTGTGGGTCCCAGGATATAATCCGTAAAATGCCGAATGGTATGAAAGACAAAGTCCTGGGCACACTGTCCTTATGTTCATGTTCCAAGGCATCTAACAGTGCCTGTGCAATGGGGCAGTCCCAAAACATATGCTGTGCTGTTTCCCTTCTGGTGATGCAGAAGGGACAGTGGACATATCTGCACAGGTTCTGGGAGTGCATGAATGTCCTGAGAGGCAGACCCGCCTGGATAGCCATCCATGCAATGTCTTTATTTCTATTAGTCAGCCTCTTAGAGGCCACATTCTCCCACACATGTTTTCCTGTAGCAACAGGGAGCCCTGGAACAGACTCCATAACGTCTTTCGCTCTGATTAGGTGTGGACTGTTTTTGGTTTCCACAAATCTGGTGTAAGTCACTCCAGATGGTGCTCCCTCACAAATTGTCTAACATCCAGGTAAAATCAAGGTGTAGTCCAGTTGTAAGGGATGAAGATGTCCCACTTGTCCCAGCCAAGAGACCTCCAAGGAGGTAGGAGGAAAAAGCGTGACATGGCCTTTCCAGCAGAGCAAATGTTCTATTTAATAAGCGTTCTGTGGATGCAATTGCAGGAAAAGAAGGATTGCAGCATGGTAGGGATATCTGGGATCCCTTTGCCATCTTTGAGGAGCTCCTTCTACATTATCGACTGCTTCACTTTGTTCATTTTGGAGTGGCAGATGAAGTGGAAGACTGTCCTCCTGATGGTCTTGAAGATGGCAGCAAGAGGTGGCCAAGCTTGGGCCATGTACTGCAGAAGGGGACGGATCTTGTTGCGCAGCACCAGTGCTTTCCCATCAATGGTAAGTTCTCTGAGGCTCCACAAGCCAACTTTCTGTCTCACAGTAGCGAGTCTCTCTTCCCAACACTTCAAGGCCCCGCCCTCACCACCAAACCAAACTCCCAGAATCTTGATGAAGTCTTACAGGTGCCACTGCCCGAAAAGCATCGCCTCTGACTTCTGTCAGTTGACCTTTGACACTGAAGCTCAGCCGAAGTTCTCGCAGGTCTGGAAGAGTGCTGTCACCGAACGCTGGTCAGCGCAGAAGACAGTGACGTTGTCTATGTAGAGCGAACACTTGGGGGTAAATGTATTAAGCTGTGATTTTTACCCTGATCTTCAAAATCGCTGGTCATCTCTGGCGCGTTGCTGTGATGTAAAACACTTCCGTGTTAACTAACTCTCCTGTGTTGTAGCAGCGTGTTGTATAAACCCATCACTGTAACACTGTTCTGTAATACTACCAGAGCTCCGACAGCTGTAAAAAGTGTTAAAAATAGATGAAAGTAAAAAAAAAAATTATATTAAATGTTTCCCCCCTACATGGTAAACAAATTATATTATTATATATTTGGTGCATTAATATTGCTATGAAGGGATTAGGAGTGGGTGTCTTATCTGGGAACACCCGATAGACAAAGGCCATCCCTGATGCAGTTAAGCAACCAGCTGGCCTTTTCCATGCCTTATACCCTAATTTAGCTTTTTTGCCATACTGTATTTGTCTGAAATCGCTTGCCCATTTTATCACCCAACTTTAATTAAGGATATTTATAGTGAACCTTTATACATTTTGACAGTTTAAAGTCAAAGGATTCAATAGCTCCATCATTAAACATAGCAAACTCTACTCAACCTTGAAAATGTGATATTTCTTTGGTCTGCACCGCACAGAAATGTCTGATCCCATCTGATGACTTTCCTTGGTGTGATGCAAAAATTGGAGTATCTAGACAGAAAACAAAGGGAATAACTCTCACCCATCACCTTACTTTGCATAGGAATGGCTGATATAATGTCAGATGATTTTAGCAGTGTACTGAACCCAGGAATGGATAGGACAACCTCTGTGGCCCAACCTTCATCCAGCACAATTATACAAAATTCAAACTCCTGGAATAATCTTCTTAAATTACATATTTTACTTCATTCTTGCCGTCAATTAGCTCAGAAAATCTTTAAGCGCATTTCACTTGCCACTGCATCAGCAGCATTTTCTAATCTTTAGTCTATTAAACTACTCTCATCCACTTGGCTATTAAAGACATTCCTAATTATGGCCTCTAATTTTAGATGCCAATGGAAATTTCTAGATCAATATTGTTACCTTAATTGTTCTCTTACACCTACACCAATAATTTTGGCGTGGTAACACAGTAATACAGTGCTGAGAGTGTATCTTATTAATTTTGCATCTCAGACCAAAAGAAAGAGTACATCAAAGACACCTGAGCTGACCAATCTACTTTAAAAGTTGGAGTTCAACATAACACAGGAGGAGAGACTCCTTACTGCTATTGATATGAGAAATAAGAATTGAACATCTTGCTGTTTTCCTTATATGAAAGTAAATTAAGATGGTTTAATGAAAATCCCTATGAGAAAGGCGATAAATGGTCACACATATTACCACTATGATTAGCATAAAACATCACAGTGCAACATATTAATAATCAAAACAAGATTTGGATAAAAGATCTAAAACTCATCATTCAGCTAACATTATTAAAGAAAACATAAATAACCTTATAATTAAGTGTAAATTGCCCAAGGTCTTGGCTCAATAAGAATAAAAAATGACTAATTGTGTACAATAGCCCCTGGCGTCCTACTGATTGCGTTCTTAAATGCGATATAGTCTATAAATGTTGTAATTTCACATTGTTTATTACAAACATGATTGTACTGCAGTATATAAACCATGTAACACAAACATATGTGATAGTGGCCAAATCGTTATTTGCATAACTGAAGGTTCTGAAAAAAAAGACAATATGATAAAGGAAAATCCAGATAAAATTAATAGTCCCAATTGGGAACCCTATAGCAGCATTCTAATACCCTATAAATGCCTATCGAAAGGAACAACTCAGACATATATCTGGACAAGATATTCTCTCAAAAACCTATAATGGGTAGAAACACAAACAGATGTTAAGAGTTTCTGCGATCACTATTTAAGATATCAATCACTCATCTCTGAAACCAGATAATGGTGGGATTTAGCCGCCCTTAAGAAATATCTAGAGCATAACATTATTCCTAGAGGGCTTAGAATCATCAAAAAGTCCACCTTTATACCAAATAACAAATCTTTTCTTACTGATTGGCACAATATACTTGACGATTGCTCAATATAACTTATGAAAACGATTATAAAAGATAGAGAATCTTCACCAGGGAAGATTGGTATTGAACTTAAATATATACAAGAAATACAAACACCACTAAAAAACCTAGAATGCTTTTAAAACTTGGAACAGATTACACAAGATAGATTAGACAAAATTAGGCAAGAGACAATATCCATCAAACAGAAAAAAATCCTTAGAGACATCACAGATTATCAAGGTGATTATATAGAAACTGGAACAAAAACATGGAAGTAAAACAAGAACATTCAAACACTCTTCAAATCTCAGACCACCACTGATCACCGATTATACTCAGAGAAATATAAAACAATTAAGCAAAGGTCACCACCAAAACAATAGTGCCAGATCTCCCTTGATTAAGCAAATACCCAAATTTAGAGACCCGTCACACCATTACAAACCTCTTAATCCAGCGAATATAGGATCCCCTAGGAAAGAAAAAGAACATTCCCGCAAATAAAACCAGATAGCTAAACGTATCTTTGCAAAAGGTTACAGAACAATAGAATCAGAAATCACAAGCATAAAAAACATACTTTTAAACCAAATCACTAAGAACATTACCACTGAACTGCACACTTTAGTAGAGGAAGAACCCGAGCCAGAAGCATGTATAGACTATTTTTTAGAGTTGGCAGGCCTGAAAGAACCACCACCTCTAACCCCAAAGAAACCAGTACAGAACATTTTAGAAACCTAAAAAGAAAGCTAGGAGTAGCAGAAGGGGAGGAAGGGAATCTGCTTAGGCACAAGGCCAAAAACAAGGAAGTAAATATGGAAGGGATTTACAATATGAGCCAATATACGCTGACCCCTCATCAGACTAGGGCGCTAAACAAGGGTCTAAAATTTGCCCCTAGTGCAAGTGTCAACAAATTCAACACATACGTGGATTTGCATAAATTCATATGCAAATTGACACTTAAGAAATATTTCTTAAATACTCCATGGACACAGGTACACACGATTTTGGAAGATCGATTTCAGCACACAAATCTGAAGCCTAAATCTTCATTCTACTCAAGCCATTTTAAAGGACCCTATATAGAGACTTTCCAGAGGATGGTAGAAGAAGAAATTGAAAAATTAGACCTCAAGAGGACATATACTAGACCACATAACCTTAATAAGGAAGAATGAAAGACCCTAAAAGAACTAAGTAATAACACCAGCATTGTAATAATAGGAGGTATAGTGGTGATGGAGAAATACCAGTACATACAAGAAGCTTTAAAACTTCTAGGGGAGAATCCAACATATAAACCCACTTATCTCAAATATACTGAATTACTGATTTTACTTAACACAGGTGTAAGCAATGGCGCCATCTCCAAGAAAGAACACAAATAAATATATATATATATATATATATATATATAATAAATCCGAGACTGACAGTCTTTTACTTTCTTCTGAAAATCCATAAATCACTTACAAATCCACATAGGATCGCTGACATCCAGTCTTTCAGAATACATCAACACCTTTCTTCAGACATTAGCAGTGCAACAAAGGAGTTACTTAAGAGATACTACACAAGTACTTAATCGCCTCAACAATGTAAAATGGAAAGAAGGTTATATTATGATGACATGTGATGTGACTTCATTGTACACCGCCCTTGAACAGGATAAAGGATGTTCCCACATAGAAACACTTCTGAGAACAGAATCGTCACTAAAACAAGAACAAATCGCCTTCCTTGTAGAGTCAATCGGATTCATTCTGAACCATAATTATTTTTGGTTTCAGTGGGTGGGCTACAGACAGGTTTGCGAGACCACAATGGGAATGAAGTTCGCACCAAATTACACAAACCTTTTTGTGGCACACTGGAAAAACCTCAATATCTGGAGTAACAACCGTTTCCTAGACCTTATTATGGTCTGGCATCAATTTATAGATGATGTGATAGTCATATGGGAAGGAGACATGGATTCCCTCACTTCCTTTGTTAGGCACATTAATGCTAATGAAATAAATCTTAAATTCACCACCTCCATCAGCAGTGAGAGTCGAATTTTTAGATTTAGAGATTCTTGTGCAAAGTGGTGAGATAAAAACAAAAACATTAATAAAGGAAGTGGACTGCTGTAACCATATATTGGCTACCAGTAACCACCACCCCCAGTGGCTTAAAAGCTATTAAAGTAATTCTATAATTTTCAAATAAGCATTGCCCAATCAATTGTATGTGTTTCCAAAGCACATGGTGGTTTATTTTAGCAGATGTAAATAGTCAACAATTCAATACATTATTATATTGTAATAAAGTACAGTACAGCACAGCCAATACCAAAAGATAAGTACATACCAATGCAATCGCATGCGCTTGCTGCGCACCCACGGGACCCGGTGGACAGTATATCTGTTAGAATACTGTGTCAGAGTTGACTAAGGTCTAGATGCATAGCTATGAATATATATACAGTCAGTGTTTCATTGTGAACAATAGAGATGACATAGCTTGCTTCTATAGGTCCAGACACAGGGTGGCTCCAGGGTAAACAGTTCATAGGCTGATTCAATCTAAGGAATCCAAAGGAGGGGGTCGTCTCTCCAGGGGGTCTGCTCCTTTCATAGCCAGCATCATACAAAAGGTTTATTCCCTAATATCAATAGCTAAAGTATGCAATGTGCGATCATGTCGCCGACTGCACCGGACAGCTACTGATGAATAGGGCTTTAATATGATATCAGGCATGACACCTTTCCTATAACCTAAACCTTTAATAACACTGAAGTGTACATATAATCAATGTCTATATATATATATAATATATATATATAAACTAATAATAAATCATATGCTATCTGCTCATAAATTACAGTGCAACAGAACCAATATGAATATGAATTTTATAAATAACTAAATGTTGTAATGCGAGTGTGTGCGTGCGTATTTTACCGTGCGAACGCATCACGCCACATGTTACGTGGCGTACGCTTCGCAATACGCACGGCAAACCAATATTAAACCAATATACTTTCATTCATCCAATTATACGACTTCAACAAGCATACCTGGGGGTCAATTCCAGAGGCTGAGATGAAACTGCACTAACATCCTAGATTTCGAGACCCAGGCAGAGAACTTAAGTGTCAAGTTCAAAGAAAAGAAGTACACTCCATCCTTAATCAAAGATGCGATTGTAGCAGCAAAGGAGACAAACGAAATCTATGCAAGCCCAAAGAAAAAAAGAAGGATGACGGTCTGAGATTTATCACACATTACAGTGTCCATGCAAAAAGATCAGCAACATAGTGTCCAAGTATTGGCCAATACTTCTGAAGGATGAAAAACTTACAGGCCTTATTTCCGATAAGCCCAATCTAACCTTCAAAAGAGCACAAAATCTCCAGAACAGCCTAGTCCAGAGCGCCATACCACTAGAAAAGTGTATATCTCAGAACACATGGCTTAATAAGAACACTGGTGGCTTCTATTTCTGCAATAAGTGCTCTACTTGTAAGAGCACACGTGTGTATACCACCAAACTCATTACAGAGTTCACGTCAAACCATAATCATAGGAAGTTCTTGATTAAAGAAAAAATTACATGCAACACCA
Source organism: Mixophyes fleayi (assembly GCF_038048845.1). NCBI lineage: Eukaryota > Metazoa > Chordata > Amphibia > Anura > Limnodynastidae > Mixophyes > Mixophyes fleayi. The sequence goes on along the minus strand of NC_134405.1, from coordinate 258,645,433 downwards.
TCTACCTCCTCCAGTGCCCTTGCCACAAACAATATATAGGAAGAACTACTCAACCCCTAAAAATCAGGCTTGCAGTACACTGTAGAAACATGAGAAAGAAAGTGGAATATCACAGTGTGTCACAACATTACGCACAATTCCACAATGAGGATCCCACGTCGCTAATATTCTTAGGAAATAAAAAGGTAAAAAAAAATGGAGAGGAGGCAACTATATAGTCAAGATCTCCAGAGAAGAAGCCAAATGGATATATGAGGTAGGATTCTTAGCACCATTTGGGCTTAATCTAGACTTTGACCTTTGACTTGTATCAAGGTGCAAAATCGCACCTTGATACATTTACCCCCAGGTGTTTGATCGTATCTTCTGGCCGTTTATGTTGGAAAAACTAAGCACGTTTGGAATTCATGGTGACTTAATAACCGGGATTCACTGTATGAAATTTGTTATGATCATTCAACCACTTGCTGCAATCATCGAGTGAGTCCCTGCTCTCTGACTTTAAATTGAAATGACAAAACCATAATATGATCTAGGGGTATAAATTACCCATACTTATGTAACTTAGATTGTACGCTCCCCTGATCAGGGCCATCTCTCCTCCTGTTTCCACCACTTCTAACTCTGCTCTCCAGCTACGTAGCCCTCCTCCTCAAAGGTCCTCCACCCCACGTCCACTTTCGCTCCCTCCTCCCCCCTGGGGGTCTCCCTGTCTTCCGCGCCCCCCTTCTTGGGCCCCGTCGTTTTCGGATCCTCCCTCCCCTTTCCCCGCCCTCTCTAGCTGTGCATTGAGCGTACTGAGTTGCTGTGTTTACTGTACTGTGCTGTCTCCCATTGTATTGTGATTTTGTTTGTCTCTGTACGGCGCTGCGGATGCCTTGTAGCGCCTTATAAATAAATATTAATAATAATATTAATAACTTTATATTTCCGAAAAAAAAACAACATTAAAAAAAACATATGTTGGAAGCCATATACAATACCATGGTTGACCAGGGTAATGACCCTTGAGATAAATATCATCCCCTGACTGCTGCACCTTTTCCATACCTTCCTTGTAGAAGGCTCACTCATGATTTTTAGATCCAAACTTATTTTCTAGATTGTGTGGTGAATCCCACACCAAAATAAAGATGATTACTTTGGAAAGAACAACAAAAACAGGAGCAGGAGATTTTGAGATATCAGAATTTACTTTCTTAACTCTCATCTGAGCCATGATTTTGCCTGGTTCACTTCCTCGAAGTTAATGAGCTGAGATGAGTTGGTGGAGTCATTTTTTATACTCGCCTTTATGTACTCCCTTTTTAGGCCTATCTAAGTCAAATAGTCCAAAAACCAGGCAAAGTTTCCCTACAATAAATTTTACATCTAAAATATGGGGCAATTATACAGACAAATATTCCTTATTTCCTTATGTTCCCAGTAGGTTCATTGTGAAACATCATGACTTTCATGTAGATAACTCCATCATTGACTCTGGGCAGGCCTATTTTGTGCTGTACATTTTACACACTTGAATTCTCTTTAAATCTCATCAATCTCTCCAGTAAAAATTTAATCTAGGTCAAGTAAGAATATTTGAACATTTTCAGTGCAACATTTATTTTATCTTCACTCCCTGAATATTTGATGTTGTGACCTTTGTTTCCATTTGAGGCTATATGCGGAAGATCACCAACCTGGAATGGACTTATTTCATCTTTATATAACCTACTTCTTTCTCCATCCATAAATGTGCAACAAAGGCACAAATGATAATGGGAACACAACTTGGGACTTGCCCCAGATGTGTATATTAAAAAAATTGGCAAGACCTCTATTTTTATGCTAATCAAAGTAACTACATACATATATACATATTTATGTATATATATATATATATATACATATATACAGAGAGAGAGAGAGAGAGAGATACGCACAGAGCCCTGTGTTTTGGTTCTAAAACTATCTTTGTGTTTTGGGTTTGCCCAATATCTTTATTAGGGGTGTGCACCGGCCACTTTTTGGGTTTTGGGTTCTGATTACCTTGAGGTTTTGGGTTCGAATGGGTTTTGCCAAAACACCCCACTCAAGGTTTTGGTTCTGATTTTGGGTTTTGAGTTCTGATTTTTTTTTTAAAAAGCATAAAAAGTGCTAAAATCCAAAATTTTAGATTTTTTTCACTCCTACGCTATTATTAACCTCAATAACATTCATTTCCACTAATTTCCAGTCTATTCTGAACACCTCACACCTCACAATATTGTTTTTAGGCCAAAATATTGCACCAAGGTATCTGGATAACTAAGCTAAGCGACACAAGTGGGCGGCACAAACACGTGGCCCATCTAGGAGTGGCATTGCAGTGGCAGACAGGGTGGCAGTTTAAAAAACTAGGCCACAAAGAGCACATAATGCCAAAAAAAGAGGTGCAAGATGGAATTGTCCTTGGGCCCTCCCACCCACCCTTATGTTGGTGAAATAGGACATGCGCACTTTAACAAACCAATCATTTCAGCGACAGGGCCTACAAAACTGTGGCTGAAATGATTGGTTCGTTTGGACCCCTACAAAACGAGCTGGCAAAGAAAAAAAAGAGGTGCAAGATGGAATTGTCCTTGGGCTCTCCCACCCACCCTTATGTTGCGGAAAAAGGACATGCACACTTTAACAAACCAATCATTTCAGCGACAGGGCCTACCAAACAACTGTGGCTGAAATGATTGGTTTGTTTGGGCCCCCTCACAAAAAAAGCTATTCATCTCTCCATGTACAAAGTAAACTGGCTCTACTTAGGCAAGATGTCGTCCTCATCCTCATCCTCTGATTCCTCGCCCCCTTCAGTGTGTACTTCCTCATCCTCACACATTATCAATTCGTACCCGCTGGACTCCACAATCACCGGTTCCTCTGTAGTCTCTGGAGGCCATTGCTGGTCTTGATTGAAGAATTGATAATTCATTTTTATGAACATCATCTTCTCAACATTTTGCGGAAGCAACCTCCTTCGCCGCTCACTGACCTGGGTCCCCGCTGCACTAAAAACTCTTTCGGAGTACACACTGGAGGGGGGAAAACTCAGGTAAAATAGAGCCAGTTTGTACAGGGGCTTCCAAACTGCCTTTTTTCCTGCCAGTAAAAGTAAGGACTGTCTGACATGTCTACTTGGATGGTGTCAGCAAAGTAATCCTCCACCCTTTTTTCAATGGTGACAGCATCCAATGCAGCGACAGTAGACATGTCTGCAATGGTTGGCAGGTCCTTCAGTCCGGACCAGATGTTTTCTGCATCTCCGCCAACGGGTCGTTTATGAAATCTCAGCTGTTTCCTCGCAGCCATAGGTGTGGAAGAAAATGAAGGAGGAGCTGTTGGCATGTCACGGTCCTCTTCAGAGGACAATCTCCTGACCAGCAGGTTTTTGCACCGCTGTAGACTTGTATCCGCCGGAAACAGAGACACAACATACGCTTTAAAACGAGGATCGAGCACGGTGGCCAGAATGTATTCCTCTGACTTTAAAAGAGTGACCACCCTCGGATCCTGGCAAAGCGTACGAAGGGCTTCATCCACAAGAGCTACATGCTTTGTGGAATCGCAATGGTTTACCAGCACCTCCCTCACTTTCTCCAGCTGCTTCTGCAACAGCCTGATCAGGGGAATCACCTGACTCAAGCTGGCAGTGTCGGAACTGACTTCTCATGTGGCATTTTCAAACGGCTGGAGAACCTTGCACAACACGGAAATCAGTCTCCACTGCGCTTGACTGAGGTGCATCCCCACTCCTTTGCCTATTTCGTAGGTGGCTGTGTAGGCTTGAATGGCCTTTTGCTGCTCCTCCATCCTCTGCAGCATATAGAGGGTTGAGTTCCAGCGCGTCACAACCACTTGTTTGAGGTGATGGCAGGGCAGGTTCAGGCGTTTTTGATGCTGCTCCAGTCTTCGGTAGGCAGTGGCAGAATGCCGAAAGTGTCCCGCAATTTTGCAGGCCACCGCAAGCATATCCTGCACACCCCTGTCACTTTTCAGATAATGCTGCACCACCAAATTTATTGTGTGGGCAAAACATGGCACGTGCTGGAAATTGCCCATATGTAATGCCCGCACAATGTTACTGGCGTTGTCCGACACCACAAATCCCCAGGAGAGTGTAAGTGGGGCAAGCCAGTGCGAGATTATTTGCCTCAGTTTCTCTAAGAGGTTGTCAGCGTTGTGCCTCTTACTAAAAACGGTGATACACAACGTTGCCTGCCTTTGAACGAGCAGGCGTTTTGGAGATGCTGCTACTGATGCTGCTGCTGCTGTTGCTGCGGAAGGCGATGCATCTACCCAGTGGGCTGTCACAGTCATATAGTCCTTAGTTTGACCTGAACCACTTGTCCACATGTTAGTGGTTAAGTGGACAGTGGGTACAACCGCATTTTTCAGAGCACTGAGGACACTTTTTCGTACTTCTCTGTACATCCCGGGTATCGCCTGCCTAGTGAAGTGGAATCTCGACGGGATTTGGTACCGGGGGCACAATACCTCCATCAACCGTCTAAATCCCACTCCACTGATGGCGGACACCGGATGCACGTCTAACACCAACATAGCTGTTAAGGACGCAGTTATCCGCTTTGCCATAGGATGACTACTGTCGTATTTCGTGCTCATAGCAAACGACTGTTGTACGGTCAATTGTTCAGTGAAAGACGTAGCGGTATTACGACTTCTTCTCTGGGAAGATGACCGACTACCAGCAGCAACAGCAGCAGCGGCAGTAGTAGGCGTAGCACTGCAGGATCCTCCGGAAGAATACCGGATTGAAGAGGACTCAGTCATGCCGGTGACATGGCCTGCAGGACTATCTCCAATCGAGATCGAGGAGGAAATTGAGAGGAGGGTGTTGCTGGTGTGGATACAACAGGACCAAGGGACAATATAAAAAACAAAAGTTTTTTATATTGATCAATTACTTTGGTCTTCCTTGGGTGCCGTGTACGCATTAGAAAGGCACTGCCGGTGGTTGCGGTTAAACCAGTGTCCAACGCTGGAGGATCTACTATTATCCACAATATATTCACCGGTTATATGTTAACTGATATGCAGTTTGTATATGTGGAGTTATATGTTCTGTCACTGAGCGCTATAGGATTTTAATACAGGATTATTGCGTGTAACGCCTGCGTGGAACAGGACAGACGCACACAGATGAACTTACCTTACAAGCGATGGTCACCTCCCGTCCGCTTCCGATGCACCCCAGCCGTGGTCCTATCCCAGCAGATCAGCAACCGAACCTCTGTCACCTCCAACCACTTCCCTCTGAGGAAGAAACAGAAATTAAGGCCGTGCCTACCAGGAAAGGGCTGTCCGAGACCACGGCAATGAGCAGAGACACTCAAGTCAATATCGCTTGCCGCCACCTTGTTTTGCTCTTGCCAAGGGTGCGGGACTACGAGTACTTGAGACCAGGAACAGTCCCGCCTCAATTACCCCACTCACCTCTCAGTGAGGGCCTAACCAGAAGAAGGAATAGAGCGTTATACTCACCAGGCACTCCAACTTCTGGTCCCTGCTCTCCTGCTCCTCTCCGTCAGCTGTGGACGAGAGACACAACACAGCCTTCCTCTACTCTACCAGTGAGGCTAATATGTACACCCACACAACTGCACTAACTAACAACAGGCGACCTGACCCTAACAACTAACTAATGGCCAGGAACGCAACTTGACAATAAACTGGGTGTAGTGTACTCCCTAAACCTCCTCCCTCTACTTTACGGGGAACACCAGCTGGTGTTCACGGTCTACTCCGGATGGCTGTTACTATACTCTCACCCAGGTTGTACCGAGAAGACTATCTTCTCCTATGGGGTCACTCACGGGATCCTAAGGACTAGTCTCACGAGGAACGAAAGAGGCTCAATGGAGAAGCACACCACCGGAGTGTCAAATGCCGCAAGCAACCGCCAGTAGTCACTACCGGAACTCGGAACGACTGCCTTCACTCAAGCGGAACACCTGTCCCAGTCCGGAACCGCTAGAGAACCTGCCGGAATTGAGGAAAAAGAAATACCTAAGGGAGGCAATAGACTTAATTGTATGCTTGCAAATGCAAGATGCCTGACAGGTAAAATGGGGGAGTTAGAGCTAGTAGCAATGAATGAGCAGTATGATATTATAGGTATTACGGAGACCTGGTGGGATGATACACATGACTGGGCAGTCAACTTGGAAGGCTATTCTCTCTTCAGGAGGGATAGGGTAAATAAAAGGGGAGGAGGAGTATGTCTTTATATTAAACCAGAAATAAAACCAAGTATTCAGAAAGTTATATATGAAAATATTGGTGATAATATAAAGGCATTGTGGGTGGAAATATCCAGCGGAGGAAAAAGTTCAGAGTAGTTGCTGATAGGTATATGCTATAAACCGCCAGATATTAGTACGATTGAGGAAGCCCAACTTCTACAGCAAATTGTAAAGGCTACACAACTAGGTCAAATTTTAATTATGGAGGATTTTAATTATCCAGACATTGATTGGAGTACTGAGACCTGCGGTACAGCTAGGGGAAATAAGTTTCTGAGCACGCTAAAAGACCATTACATGTCCCAATTAGTAAAGGAACCAACTAGGAACCGGACTATGCTGGACCTAGTAATAACAAACAATGTAGACGTAATATCAAATATTCAAGTAAGGGAGCACTTGGGAAACAGTGATCATAATATGGTCTCATTTGAAATTAGTTTCCAGAAACAAAGGTATAAGGGATCAACTAGGACTTTAAACTTTAGAAAGGCAAATTTTAATATGCTAAAGGAGTCTATAAAGAGCATAGACTGGGACAAAACCTTTGAAGGAAAAAATACAGAAGAAAAGTGGACTGTCTTTAAAATGTTGTTGGAAACATACACGTATAAGTTCATTCCTATGGAAATAAATGTAAAAGAATTAAGTCTAAACCAATGTGGCTAAATAAAAAGGTAAAGGAAGAAATGCAAAGGAAGAACCGTGCATATAAATTGTTTAAGTCTGAAGGGTCAGAGGAGTCCTTCCGTAGGTACAAGAAATGTAATAAAACATGCAAAAAGGAAATTAGATTGGCTAAATTAGAAAATGAAAGGCACGTTGCAAAACAAAGTAAGACAAACCCCAAAAAGATTTTTATGTATATAAATGGCAAAAGGATTAAAAAAAGATAATATAGGACCCCTAAGAAGTGAGATGGGTGAATTGATAAATGATACTAAGGAAAAAGCAGAGGTATTAAACACTTTCTTTTCTTCAGTATTTACCTGAGAGGAACAAATGGTAGAAGTAATACATAAAAATGGAAATTAAACCATGCCATTAATTAATACTTGGTTGTCAGAGGAAGAAGTCCAAAGGCGACTGAAGAAAATTAAGATAAATAAAGCTCCAGGTCCAGATGGCATACACCCAAGGGTCCTTATGAAGTTAAACTCGGAAATAGCAAGACCGCTATTCCTAATTTTCATAGATTCAATCTCATCAGACTCAGTACCAAGGGATTGGCGAATAGCAGATGTGGTGCCGTTGTTTAAAAAGGGGACGATATCACAACCAGGGAATTATAGACCTGTAAGCCTGACATCAATAGTGGGGAAACTACTGGAAGGTATTTTAAGGGATAGTATTCAGGATTACTTGGTACGCCATAAAATTATTAGTGGGAATCAACATGGATTTGTGAGGGATAGGTCATGTCAAACGAATCTAATTAGTTTCTACGAGGAAGTTAGTGGAAACTTAGACCAGGGCAGCACAGTAGATGTGGTCTACTTAGATTTTGCAAAGGCCTTTGATACAGTGCCACACAAGAGGTTGGTTTACAAAATTAGGGAACTGGGTCTAGGAATCAACATTTGTACTTGGATCGAAAACTGGTTAGAGAATAGGGAACAGAGAGTTGTGATAAATGGAACATTTTCTAATTGGTCAAAAGTCTTAAGTGGAGTACCTCAAGGTTCCGTGCTGGGGCCACTCCTTTTTTATATATTCATTAATGACCTTGGTGATGGTTTAGAGAGTAAAGTTTCTATTTTTGCAGATGACACTAAACTCTGTAAGGTAATAAAATCAGAGCAAGATGTAGCTTCTCTACATAGGGACTTAAATAAACTCGAGGATTGGGCGGCCAAATGGAATATGAGGTTTAACACTGATAAATGTAAGGTTATGCATTGAGGGATCAAAAACAAGAACGCAATCAATAAATTAAATGGAATTAATTTAGGAGAATCTATAATGGAAAAGGATTTGGGAGTGCTTGTAGACAGTAGACTTAGCAATAGTGCTCAATGTCAAGCAGCAACTGCAAGGGCAAACAAAGTATTGGCATTCATAAAAAGGGGCATAGATGCAAGGGAAGACAGTGTAATTTTGCCACTGTAAATCGTTGGTAAGACCTCATCTTGAATATGCAGTACAGTTCTGGGCACCACTCTATAAAAAAGATAATTTGGAACTAGAAAGGGTTCAGAGAAGGGTGACAAAATAGATAAAGGGTATGGAGTCATTAAGTTATGAGGAAAGGTTAGCCAGTTTAGGCATGTTTACTTTAGAAAAGAGGCGTCTAAGGGAAGATATGATTACTATGTACAAATACATTAGGGGTCAATACAGAGAACTTTCATGGGAACTTTTTACCTCAAGGACTATACACAGGACACGTGGTCACCCCCTAAGGTTAGAGGAGAGGAAATTTCACAACCAGCAAAGGAAGGGGTTCTTTACAGTAAGGGCAGTCAAGATATAGAATTCATTGCCAGGGAAGGTTGTGATGGCAGATTCAATAGATATGTTTAAGAAAGGGTTAGTCAAATTTTTAGCGGAAAGGTGTATCCAGGGATACGACCGTTAATTAAAATGTAGGATAGTAGTGGATATAGGGTAAAAATAAGACTGCAAAATTGAGTCTTGGGGGATTTTCACGATTGAAACAGATTGGCGGTTGCTTACTCTGGATGAATTTCAAATATAAGTGCAGGATCGCAGGAGATCCAAAATAGGTTGAACTTGATGGACTGGTGTCTTTTTTCAACCTCATCAACTATGTTACTATGTTACTATGTTACTATGACTGGAACACCTAAATAGAACCACAGGACGCCCCTGGAACTCAATAGGGCTGTGCTGCACTGCCAGTTAGATACTCAAACACCGCCTCTGGAAACCAGCGTAACCCCAGGGACCTATGAGACAGGAAGACTACTGTGTGTTCTTCCCTGGCTATGTGTGTGTGCTTAATTACACATTGTCCCCACAGACACAGGTTATTGCAGGAAAACAGAAAGGAAAAAGAGCCTACCTTTAATGGGGGCTTGACGTCTTGCACCTGTAAAGAAACACACAGCACAACCAAAATACAATGCACAATACAGTATTCGCTGCACAGACGGAATAAGACCCTGCTTCTGTATCTGGTAGGCTGTCACTTAATACACACACCTGCTATAAAACCAGACGGGTTAGTATAGCACTAACAGGAGCCTTCTACTCTACTGTTGCCTAGGTCTCTCACCTAGTGTACTCACCACACACTGGACCGCACCCTACTCTCTCAGGGTTCTCATGCCACTGCCTACAGGGTCTAATGCCCTTCGTACCATGGGCCTTATGCCCTACACCATGGGCCTCTTTGCCCAGGTAACTACAGGGCCTTGTGCCCTGACTATGGGCCTTTTGCCCCCTCTCTGTCTGGGCTCTTAGCCCACTAACTAGGGCCTTGTGCCCTTCTACCTATGGGCTTATTGCCCCTACCTATGGCCTTGTGCCCTGTCAACTATGGGCACTAGCCCCCTCATTAGGCCTTGCGGCCTACCTCACTATGGGCACTAGCCCACTAACTAGGGCCCTGTGCCTTTTACACACTTTGGGCTTTAAGCCCTCTAACTACCTAATAGGGCCTTGTGCCCAATTGCCCTGGGCCTTGTGCCCCTAACTGTGCCACAGGCCTTGTGCCCGACCGTGTCCGACCTAAATGCTTATTATACTTACCTGCTCTGCGCAGGACACTCAACTTGACCACGCCGTCTTCTTTTCCGGGTCTTCCAGACCCTCCAGCTGGCAGAGCCTATTTTTCGCGGCATTTCCCGCAGCTCTCTGGGCAGGGGCACTCTTAGCCCTTACAAGGACTCCCTGCCAGCATCTCCGGCGCTGTTTTCTGGTGGCAGGGTAGCTCTCTGCCCTGACAAGGGCACCCTGCCACCTCCGTAGATATCTTCTGGCTTCTTTTCTCCGGACGTCCCACGACGTCCTCTCTTCTCTCCGCCGGCAAACTTCTGGCAAGACGTGCCGGGCAGCAGCTTAAATAACCGCCGGCGCGACGTCATCATTGGGTGCTGCCGCGAGAGCTCATTGGCTGACCGCGTCGCCAATAATTTAAATGGCCGGAGGTGAGCCGGGATTGGCTCACTTATCCACCGGCCGATTGGCCAGCAGGGGAAGGTGAGCCCTGATTGTCTTATCTTCCCTCTGCCGACAGGACCTGCGGAAAGAAAGAAATACTCACCAGCGCTGGATCGCAGGAACGATAAGTATATTTCCTTTTCTTTCTTTGCCCTCTTCATGGGCACAGCAGCCAGGTCCATCTTCGCCCTCTTCAAGGGCACAGTATCCAGATCCGCAGGGCACATCTCTACATGTGTATAGATTGATTTATAATTTAGGGTCTGCTAATAATAAGATGCAGAATATACTCTAAGCCATTGTCTAGATATTTTTTATATACCGATACTGAATAAATGCTGTGTACTTTTGTGAAGGTATCCACAGTCAATGATAGATATACCTAAAGGTGCAATGCATAAGCTGTCTGACATGAGAACGATCGATTCCCCAGAGATGCAACAGTAAATTTAAATTTGTATCAATCAATTATCAGGAACTTGTTAATCGCGCACAGGCTATAGACAAATGATGTTAAATGCGCCTGCCAACCTCGTCTGGATATAGCCATATAAGCTAAGTACCAAATATGAAATATGTATAAGAAATTGCATATTAATTGGCCATAAATTAAATAATGAAAATGCTAATGCCTGCACACGAGATAATCAATTACCAAACCAACTCTCTTAGTGTTGAGTGCGCATAGGAACAAAGTTTAATTAGTGGTATTAAAAGCAAAAACACAGATATTGACTGGAGAGACGTGCCCTTGTATGGGAAACATTGTCCGGATGCTGGTAAGCACAGCAACTTTGGGCGGGGAATGCAAGGCCAACCTGATGTCCACATCCATGAAAACAGTAGCAAGCCAGGTTGGCTCCTAAGCTTAACTAGAAAATGGTCATCACATACACACCATACAAATTCTTCTTTAAATATAAAAATGTCTTCATATTGAGACAACGGAAACTGCTGTGATACCACAGGCCTGCAAGCCAAGTGACATATAATGTATTGTGTAAAGAAATGCAGTGTGTGCGCCATACTCACCGGAGACACGTTGTCAGTCCTGCATCCTCATAGAACCCCCTTGCTCCCAAATGTCGTGCTGAATGGCGGTGGTCATCGGCTACTGTTTTCACTCAAAGTGAAGTGCCCGCATGCCATCTGAAATCTTTCTTTAACTCGAAGGATCTGCAATACTGAAGCTGGAAACATGTTAGTATTGGCAATGTGTATTTCTGCAATCTGTAGGATCTATAGGTGCCCAAAAGCAGAGGAAAGGCAAATGGGAAATTTCCAGGAGGGGGAGTGTAATGGCATGAACTGGGGGAGGAATTGGGGGGCATGATGATGTGGGGGGCATGGAGAATGTCAGGGGGCGTGAAAATGGGGCAAATTGAGTGGGGTGTGGGAGCGTTGATGTAAAGGGGCTTTTGTGGCTGTGGGCGAGGGTGTACCCGAGCTGCATACCCATGCTTCAGTCAAGGGGAGGATGGGGACTGGGCAGGGAGAAGGGGAGAGACTGGCTGCAAGGTGGTGGGGATACTAGGGCAGGAGATGTGCAGCTACTAAAATGGGAATGGGGTAGCTGGCATCACCCTCTTTATATCTGGAGATGGGTGCCTAGATTGGGGGGGCATGAGGGCGTGGTGGATAGGAACCAAACCCACTGCAAGGTGGCCCCTTTGTTAGCTGGAAACTGCCCCCCATGCTGAAGTGAGAAATAGGGGGTGCCATCTGTGGTAGTAAATGCAGGGGGTAAGTGAAAACAAAAACGGGGAAGACAGGTATTATAAGCTGGTTCATAAAATAGTACTATTTGCATCATGCAAACAAATATATTACATATATATATATATATATATATATATATATATATATGGTTCCCCCACTTGAGAGCTGAGAAGTATGGCTGCTGGCTCAAGGATGCACACTACCTGGCTTGTCGGCTGCTTGTACTGAGAGGCGTGAATAAAGGTGCCGGAAAGGATGAGGCATTTATTTGGAGTGAGGTTGGAAGGCATGGCTTGGAAGCAGGGAGGAGGATGATGAAAACCGTGGAAAATATATGGCAGCAGCAGGGGGGGAATGGGATATGGGGGGCAATTAGGAGCAGGACCTGGGCAGGGAGAATGGGAACAGGAGGAAAAGGTAGTGAGGGGAAGCAAAGGGAGGAGGACAGATGGGGAAAGATGGAAAGGAGAGGGAAGGATTAAAGCTGAGAAAGCTAAAGGCTGAATCAACAGAAGAGGAGAAAAAGAAGTAAGAATAAGGGCAGGCTAATTAAAAGGTAAGAAATAAATTGGCCTTTCTTGTTACAGGTTCTACTTATTTGGTGCAGAAAACAAAGAGACCCAGCATCAACCAAGAGGAGAAATATATAGAGAAGCTTAGGACCATCCCTGTGGCTCTTATTGGCTGTGTATGCAGGAGACCTAACCCCAAATGGGCAAGTGCATAACACTCGCACAAGCACATGATTTTAAGTGCGTTTGACTTATGGCCTCACTTGTCATTAACTTATTCTTTATGTCAGAGAAATAGAAGAGAGGCAAAACGCTATGTGATTTTTAAGACCTGTTTAGTAATTACAGACATAAATCATAAACTGATAAATGCTGTGAGCTAGAGAAGTACCATATTCCTTACATTACACTCCACAAAGAGAGTGGACTGACAATTCAGCAACAGCTTTATAACAATTTCCTTTGATGAGCACACTTCAGCTGTTGAGACAAACAGCAGTGGGACCACAGGTCACAGAAAAATGATGGTAAATCGTTCATGCACAATTTTCCGATGTTTGAGGCTGACAAATGAATTACAGTACTGCTCATCTGAACAGCAAGAACATGCAGGCACCAGAATCTATGCATCACAATTATGTTGCAATATATATAATACCACAATCATGATCAAAGTAAGCAATCTGTTACAGCTTTACTTCATGTGTTTTTTGTATGTTTTTTGCATGATTATATATTCATTATTTTTATCTCATAAAACAACACATTTGGACAAGGAAATGGGAATATTTTTTATTACAAGTGAAGGTAGGAGAATTAAATGACTAGGACTATAATATAATATTTAGTTTTAAACACATAAAAATACAGTTTTTTCTTCTATCTCTACATACCGCTCAGTTTTTCACGCTGTTCCGAATCTATAAACATTATGACCCAAGGGGATATTTTTTTGGCACAGTTTAACCCTAATCAGTTTATGTAGAATCTTTGATGATAAACTAAATAAACTAGGAATTTGGACTAAAGATAAGGGAATATATTTTATGCACCAAGTCTAATGTAGAGACTGATTTTAAAACATTTTCACCCTATACTAATAACATTTTTCATACTGACAATTGAGACATTGCTTGCAACATGTGCGCTGTGTTACTGTTCAAGCAAAACAGGTGCAAGTACAGTATACTTTGCTCTGTATTTATTAATTTGCATAAAACAATTTATTATGTATTGCACTAATACATTCTCAGTATTTACAAAAAAATATGTTCCTATCTCACAATTAGATTTAGGGCATTGTATCTATTTTGAAAAAGCATGTTTCCTTAATAAACCGCCTATTGGTTGATTATACAAGATTGTACTTACCTAGAGTCACCATAACTAAATAAATAAATAAATAAATAAATACACAAGACACTTGTTTGGTGAATGAAAGGTCACCAATTCTACTGAAAATTAAAATCATCGTGGTGGCAAATAAAAGCATAACTAATCAGCTATCAGCCATTACAAAAACCATATTTACAGCAAACTAAAATATTCAGACACTTCTAGGTGGTGGAGCCCAACTGTACCTCGTTTTTGGCACAGTAGCTGGGGCTTGGCTGACCAGGCAGTGTCCCATAATGTGTCATAATGACTGCGGATTAGCATGCTTTTTCCGCCACAGATAGGATCTCACAAAAGAACTGAATCCACTCACAGTGATCTCTCAAAGCCCAAGGATTCTAAAAATTTGCTCCATAAAAAAAGCCACACCCTCCTCAGATAGATGCACCCCATCCGACCTGTACAAATGAGGAAATTTAATCCTGATGACCGTATGGCTAACCAACAAATCCCCTAATCCCATCAGAAACTTCCCAATGGCAAGGTTAACTTTAGAACAGACCTTGTTGAGGCGGACCAGGTTATTTATGCCTAGGGATAATATCAGACCAGTTTAAACAGACCCTAGGCCAGCAGGACTTAGTCAGTTCAAATCAGACTTAATGTGCTCAATGAGGTCCAAACCCGTCAATTTTCCCAAGTCATTTCTACACAAATGGATCACCAGCATCTCTGGGCATCCAAACTTGGCCTCACTAGTGAATAGAATACCCAACAATGAAGCCCAATGAAGCACCCTAAAATCCAACAAATGGATCTGTCTAGTCCTGGGAAAAGGCTTGTGCTATGAGACAGACAACTCTTAGTGACCCAAAACACAAAGAAATGGGACATGGGGTCCCATTGTGAACCTGGAACATAGAGATAAATCAAACATAAGACAATAACAAAAGCAGCACAGTAACAGCTAAAAACACAGCAGGCCTAGCTACCGAAAAAGGATGCACGGGACGACCCATATGGAAGAAAAATCATAAAAACCTTGGAGAGCCGAAAGCCAATTAGTCCCCTTTTGAGAGTAAAAATTAGAGAAATCTCTCCATGCCACCTCAAAACAAGGAGAGCAACGCACGACGTGTGTGAGCACCACTGGGAGGAAAAGCTTGCATTAAGGCGCAGCACTTGGCCTTTTACATATCTTAAAACACCTCGACTTCCACCTACCCAAAGCCATGGTGGACTGAACAGAACAACCTTCTGAGGCCTTAACCTTAGTGGCACCAAACTGAAAAGAGTAAGTGCCGTAGTCAACAAAATTCAGGTCTATACAAACACTTCTGAAAAACTGCACAGCTAGTGACATCTGCTGGGCTGACTTTACATTCCGGGAGAACCGACCCAAACAATCCCCAGAATAGGCTGCAAAAGCAAATGCAAAAATCCTTAGAATAAGTAGCCTGTCTACTGGAATACCAACCTAAACACTTGTGCAACTCCTGTAACATCACTGGGGAAAAGTTCTTAGCGAGCAGGGGCATCAGATCTGGATTATTCTGCGAGCAGAAAGCCTGGGCGCCTAGTACAATCCCTCCTGGTGTGTTCCCCTCTACACATGGAACAATCATGTCTGAAACGACAGGAAGACCATCAGTCGCAATGCCCAAGGCCACCAAGAGAATTTTTGGGCCCCGGTGCAGCAACTTCTTGGGGTCCCATGCATAGCTTCCAAAGGGTGTGTGATCACATCAGGTTGGTGGCCTCTCTGACTACACAGGCTCGGGCCCCGGTACTTTGTACCAGCCCCCCGCCTCTTGGTACCCCTGGCAATGCCTGCCGTTAAAGGCGAAGCACTTACCTCTAGAATAAAAAGACATGCCAAGCCTTTCTACCCCTGTCTCTTCCTGGAAGTCCCTCTGTCAGACAAACTAGCACGAGGCTACATCCTTGCACTCATCACACACAAGCCATCAAACACAAACCATCCTGCTTCTTATGAAACGCCTCATTATAAAATTTACACATAACACCCTTAGAGCGCATGTACATCCCTTAGACCAGATAAATAAATATCAGGACATTCATATGCTCTTTGGGCTTTATCAACAAGTAGCATGCAGAAAACACCAGCATTCCTTCCAGCCAAATCACATGACAAAGTCACATAACTCCTATGCACATCTTCCCCAGTGCCATTCCTGGCTTTACCAGTGATGGCAAACATATCCACATAATGCCCCGTACAAAACCTGTCATGCACCTTACTCTGTATGTACCGCATGACAACTGTATATGCACAGTACCCCGCTTCATTGCCTCCACCACCTGTGGGCAGTCACATACACCCCTGGCACCACAGAGGGGACCACTGAGCTTTCGCTCAAGGAGATGTGTAAACCACTCATTTGTTCTCCTTGACCCAGCAGAACCCACACTCTCAAAAGAAGAGCCAAGCTTGTGGTTTATGCTGCTCAAGTACAGACTCAAAAAAGGCTCACCCAACACAGACAGCTCCATCTGATCTAAAATAGCGCCTTGAGGCAGCATCACTGAGCCAGATGAAGCCGCCACAACCACCAAACCGATTTGGTAATGCAGGATCTAAGATGATCTTAGATCCTGGGTCATCAAATCAGTTTGGTGGTTGTGGCAGCTTCATCTGGCTCAGTGATGCTCCCACAGGGCGCTATTTGGGATCAGATGGAGCTGTCTGCATTGGGTGATCCTTTTTTGAGTCTGTGCTGTGGGCAGCATAGCCAAAAGCATGGCACCTCTTTTGAGAGTGTGGATTCTGCTGGGTCAAGGAGAAGAAATGAGTGGCTTACACATTTCCTTGAGCGAAAGCTCAGTGGTCCCCTCTGTGGTGCCAGAGGTGTATGTGACTGCCCACAGGGGGTGGAGGCAATGAAGCAGGGTGCTGTGCATATATAGTTGTCCTGCGGGACATACAGAGTAAGGTGCATGACAGGATTTGTGTGGGGCATTATGTGGATATGTTTGCCATCACTTTTAAAGCCAGGAATGGCACTGGGGAAGATGTGCATAGAAGTTATGTGACTTGGTTATGTGATTTGGTTGGAAGGAATGCTGGTGTTTTCTGCATGCTACTTGTTGATAAGGCCCGAAGAGCATATGAATGTCCTGATATTTATTTATCTGGTACAAGGGATGTACATGCGCTCTAAGGGTGTTATGTGGAATTTTTATAATGAGGCGTTTCATAAGAAACAGAATGGTTTGTGTGTGATGGATTGTGTGTGATGAGTGCAAGGATGTAGCCTCGCGCTAGTTTGCCTGACCGGGGAGGCTTAGCATGTCTTTTTATTTCAGAGGTAAGTGCTTCACCTTTAACGGCAGGCATTGCCAGGGGTACCGAGAGGGGGGCGGTACAAAGTACCGGGGTCCGAGCCTGTGTAGTCGGAGAAGCCACCAACCTGATGTGATCACACACCCTTTGGAAGCTATGGATGGGACCCTAAGAAGTTGCTGCCCTGGGGCCCAAAAATTCTCTTGGTGGCCTTGGGCATAGCGACTGATGGCCTTTCTGTCATTTCAGGCATGCTAGCTCCGTGTGTATAGGGGAACACACCAGGAGTGATTGTACTAGGCTCCCAGGCCTTCCGCTCGCAGAGCAATCCAGATCTGATGCCCCTGCTTGCTAAGAACTTTTCCCCAGTGATGTTACAGGAGTTGCACAAGTGTTTAGGTTGGTATTCACCATGACTGTTTCGTTTTTTAATATTTCGCTAGCTTTTAATGTACCTAGGAGAATTGTACAATTGTTTTATTTTAAATATACCAATACAATTTATGTTTTATATGTAACAATATATGTAAGAATATATCCATTCCTATATCCTGAGTGCCCCTTCTAGACACCTCTTTTTTCTCCCTTCCTTAATTACTATATAAGTGTTAGGGTGCACCACTCAGGAGTTCCTCTGGATTCATGTACCCTGAGAAATGAGTTGCACATTAATGTACTCATGTGATGATTTATGTCCAATGGTCTACCTGGTGCAGATATGATCCTTCATCCTTTCTAAAATGTAACTGTTGCCAAGCCCAATCCTTTTTCTCCATTTTTGCAACCTATGCATTTATATTCCCTTGGGCAAATTCCTGCCCTCTGTTATTCTACCCTGCAAGCTATATTATTGCATTTTGCACTCAATGTACATCAACATACAATGCTGTGGAGGCGGTCAATATATATACATATATATATATATATATATATATATATATATATATATATATATATATATATATATAAAACTTCAATTCCCTACCATGGCCTCATCTATGAGGTGTTTGTATGTTCTCCCCGTGTTTGCGTGGGTTTCCTCCGGGTGTCCCGGTTTCCTTCCACACTCCAAAAACATATTGGCAGGCCAAATTGGCCCTAGTCTGTCTGCGTGTGTGTGTGAGTGTGTGTGTGATGGAATTGAGACTGTAAGCCCCAATGGGGCAGGAACTGATGTGAGTGAGTTCTCTATACAGCGCTGTGGAATTATATAAATTACATAAATAAATGTTGATGATGATGATGTGATGATGATGATATAAATATATATATATATATATATATATATATATATATATATATATATATATAAATATATATATATGGAGAGATAGAGAGAGAGAGAGAGAGAGAGAGAGAGAGAGAGAGAGAGAGAGAGAGAGAGAAGAGAGAGAGCAAAAGCTTGCTTTACCTCTTTACATTTACAGCTTAAATAAGCTGGGGAAAAAGAGTTTTTCCATGAAAACATATTTAAAAACCCTATATTTTACCGAGGCAAACATATTTATTAGATTATTTATATTCAAGTACAGCAGAAAAATGTTGTAAACATTAAATGAAACTAAAGAAAACACTGTGATTGCATGATGTGTGGTTAGTCAACTGTGTCAGTCTTATCAAACAAAGAAGATAATAGGTATGCTAATAAATATGTATAGTCATTTGAATGTCTTTTAGAAGAAAACAAACTACAGAGCCATTTTTGTCCTATATATATATATATATATATATATATATATATATATATATATATATATCAACAAGTTGTGTTGATTAACTTTTTTGCTATGTACAGCAGTCATTAGCATCTAAAAAAGACAGGTTGAACTATGTTCTTTGGTTGTATAAAGGTACATGTGACTGGAAACATCTTTGGTAAACTAAATATTTTGTTCTTTGTAGATAGTATAATTTGTCTCTTGGTTTTGAATGATGAATTGAGGTTGAAGTACTTAAGCTATTTTGTACTGTTAATTTTTCAACAATCTTCTGTTCCTGAACAAACATTGTGAATGAAAATCGATTTAGCTTGCCTGCTGTATCACAGGCTGCATTTGCAATACTATTTGTATGCTTTAACGTGTCTACTGAAAATTATTTACTTACATAGTTTAAAGGTGTAAATCTGCACAAAATCATAACACCCAGTCAAGCATTGACTTTTATGTGACTATTTATTGCACATTAGACAATGAAAACAAATGTCCAATTGCTTGCTTTCTTGAAATGGTAGATTTCCACTTTTAAACAATGTTACTAAATAATTCTCACTGACTAAAGGTCCATTTGGGTAAAACATTGGACATATTTATAATTTATGGTATATTTGCTCCATTACTTACGTATTTGCCACTATAGCACTTTCGTTTTATTGCTATCTAACAATTATTTTAGCCTGGACAGTGCTGCAGAAAACTGGCAGTCTTGGTGAAGAGGTGTATGCAGGGTGAAAAGTTAGTGAAAGTGCAGTTATTTCACTTCATATTAGTCTCTTCACATTGTGTATTAGCAAGCAGGACTTTTGACATTGATCACCTCTGCTTACGCCATCTGAGGATCTCTTTTGAAAGGTCCCACAATCTAAGAGAAGTATGGAGAACAATGGGGACAGCTGTAGTGATCGAAATTGTATTGAACACCAGAGACATCTTCGATAACTTTGGTGTTAGAGCATTAATAAGTTTGTCTGATACTCTCATTTTCCATAATCCTGCAAAAATAGACAATTTTATAAGATTTATGGGCTACAACAAATAGGTCCCATACTATATTAACAATCCAGAACCTCTATGACAGAGAGAGTTGCTGGAACAATGAATATTAATTTGCAATGCTATACATTCAACTTTTATATTTTGATTGAGGAAACCACATACGCAGTCCTGGGCTTTGCATCCATCAATGTAAAGCAGAAGTAGCAGCAGTTTTCAAGGTGCTGTTGGTCAGAAATGGGCAACAGGTAGCAGACCAAACCACCACCTGCCCCCGCCCCCTGCAGGTACTTCCAGCTTTGTTCCCCATTAATCCTTCTCTCTGCCTTATGACCCATTGGCCCCAGCTCTTATTCTGTGCTTTATGTTGTATCAAGATCAGGGCTGCCAAGAGGAATTCAGGTCCCCGGTACAAACAAATTCATGGGGCCCCCCTCATAGTTGAGTATGGTAAAAAAAATTGCGCCGCCTTACGACGACGCAAAATTTTCCGGGGGTGTGGTCATGCATTTGGGGGCGTGGCAAATGCGTCATTGGGGCATGGCTAACACATCAAAAACTAGGCTCTCAATTCGCCCGAGCGTCACATATGTCCAAGCACTCCTGACTTTCAGGACATCAAGCACCAAAGTGTAGTATAGAAAAAATGCAGTGTGTACACAAAGAGTTCAGTCCTGGCCTCCACCTTACATTGGGCACAACACTCACCAAAAATTGACATTGTCCTTACTAGAATCACAACATTTCACATACTGTCCTGCTCTCTGCTACCTGTTCTCACTTTCAACACCTTTTGCTGCATGTTTCTTTAGTTTCGGCTTGTCTGGATCCTGGAATGCTGGGGTCCCTATTTGGAAAAAATAGCTACATTTAGATAATTCCAAACAACCCTGGCGTTAAATCAATACCATCCACAATTAATAATTAGGCCTTCCTCCAGCTCCAATATTACAATAATGTGCCCCTTCATCATCGCCATGCCTTATGATCACACTGCGCCCTCCATGCTGCTTTTGCCCCCTTCATCTGGCTCCCCTTCATCACACTATACTATGCTGCTCCCCCCCTTTTTCAGTCCCACTGTGCCATGCCTCACCCCCTTTTTAACCCCACTGTGCCATGCTGCCCACCATTTTTTAACCCCACTGTGCCATGCTCCCCCATTTTTTAACCCCTCTGTGCTCAAACCGTTCCCTCTGGTGGAGCAAGTCTGAAAAGTTGCCCCAACATTTTTTTTAATAAAACCTGTGGCAATGTGTGTGAAGTTTAGCATATCAAAGCAGAGAGTAAGGCTGAACTTAATCTTAGTTTTTTACCCTTAGCAGCTAACTTCCTACTTACTTTATTAAAGTAATGTAGGCCTTATTATGCAGAGGTGTATGCAAAGTTGTCTTTTTTTGCCTCTACTTACACATGTGAAAAGACATTCTCTATCATGGGGCACATCAATAATAACAAGTGCAACAATTTGACAGAAGGAAACCTATCTGCAGAATTGCGTTGTGACTGTTCCAGTCTTATACTTAAGTAAATTTTTTGACTTTTTTGTTATAGTTATAACACTTTTCTTTATCTGACTAAATGTACTTTTAACTCATGAATGAAATAAAGGCTAAAGTGCATCCTTTTTTTAAGGATATGAGGCTGCAAATGTGGCCCTTCATAGTGTATCATTGAGTTGTTAATTGACTAACAGCCCAACTACCTGATTGATTTCATATGACGTTTCTACTATTTATGACCAATTTTTGGTGGAAATATTACAGATTCTCCAAATGATTTGTTGTGTCTAAATCAGTGAAGACTTAAAAGTGGGGATAAAATAGTTTTGCAAATAATTTGAATTTGACATTTACACTGGATATCAGGACAGCTTCATGTTTCAGCCTCATCAGGCTTATTAATCAACCTATGGTATAGGTAAGATGCATTGTAAAATGACATTCATTACAGGATATGAGTAAATGCAGCCCATACAGACAGCACATCACCGATGATGGGCACCTACGTTCCAGTAAAATGTTACATTTAGTAGTTACTTACAAAAGGCACAACTAGCATGATAAAAAAAAATACAGACTGCCACTTGGGCAGTATTCTGTGAGCCCAATTGAAAGGAACCAAAGTCCATGTTGCCCTTTCGGTCCTTCTCTTTTGCCCACAGAAGAATGAAGCGGAAGATATTTTGTTTCAATTTGGGATCAGATGATTTGCTGCTTATGTGAAATTTTCTGTTTTTATCTTGTTAATTGGGCCACTAACTAATAAATGCAAAATTTGCTTGGAACAGATTTATGCTGTTTGTTTGAATGCCATTTGCTTTTAGTAGATTACTGTTATGAGGAGCACCCAAGACCGATGATTGACAGTCAAGATTGCATCCTATTTTCAAAAAGTTAAGAAGGTAGTATACCGGTGGTATATATTTACATTGAAAGTCTGAATTTTTATTTAACTGACAGTTTAGAAGAGACCACACAATAATTGCCTTTAAAAGCAGTGCATTTTTGCCTCACTCTTAAAATAGGATACATAGTCAAGCAAGTAGCGTGGAATAAGATTGGCATTATATAAGAGGGAACTTTTGGATTTGCATTAATTTAATCTCTTTCCTGTAATGCATTGAAAACACCACTCATCAATATGCAATGGAACTGTTCATTTGCGTGTTTTGTTCAGTACATGCACATGTGCTCAAACAGCTCCCTCTGGTGGAGCAAGTCTGAAAAATCTTTTAACATAATGTGATTCCAAAGCAGAATAAACAAAATAATGATTTTTATACAATAATTTCCCATATCATATATTCCAGTTCTATGTTCTTATTGGAGCACATTGTTCCCCTGTGGTTCCACAAGATCAAAGTTCCTGGTTCTCATTACCACTAATCCAGATTCTAACAGTACAATTCTGAGAAAAAGGTCAAAAAAAGTTGTATAATTTTTATTACACCAAGGGAAGGTCCACTTTCAGGCAAACACCATAATTGTAGTAGCCATAGGGTTCGACAATAGACTTTGACTTTCAATTAGCCGCTCCCCTTATTGGGGGAAGAACACCTAATGCCAGGATATACAGGACTTCTTTTCAGCTCTGGTTTTCTCCCTCCCCCCCAAAAAAACTGGGAAGTAGCTGATGAGAATTGTTTAGCCAAGATGTTCAACCCATTAGTCTATTTGGAACTTGACAGGACTTTAACTCTCCACAGGTAGCAATGATGGCAACAATCAATGCAATATCAGCAACAGTTACGCACTAATTGTATAATCATCATCAGCTATTTATATAGCGACACTAATACCGCAGCACTGCACTCACAACAGTCCCTGCCCTATTGAAGCTTACAGTCTAAATTCCCTTACATACATATACACATAAACACAGAGAGAGAGAGAAAGAGAGACTAGGGTCAATTTGATAGCAGCCAATTAACCTACTAGTATGTTTTTGGAGTGTGTGAGGAAACTGGAGCACCCAGAGGAAACCCACACAAACACAGGGAGAACATATAAACTCCACACAGATAAGGCCATGGTCAGGAATCAAACTCATGACCCCAGTGCTGTGAGGCAGAAGTGCTAACCACTAAGCCACTGTGCTGCCCACACATATAATGTGGATGTGAAGCACAATTAATTATACATAATTGTACCTATTTGTCCATCGAGGACATATATTGTGCAAGTCCACTTCCTATTTTGGAAAGTGCCCTATGAAAATGCTATGATTGACCATTTGCAAGATTGCAGGTCCAGATAAAAATGTGCATAGTGCTAAAAGTAAAAATGGCACTTCAAAGTCCTGTCTAAAATCATTTTAGGATCACTATTGTTGCATGTGTCCAGCACAGTTACATAAAGCCACACAATGCTTCAATTCCAATCGGGGCGCTATGGGGCATATTCAATTAACCACAGCGCCCACAGGGTACCAGAAAACATATCCAGCTACGATGTTCGGAGGAAAATCTTGACTAATTGAATATGTCCCTATATGTACCGAGTTTGTACATTCTCCCTGTGTTTTCGTGGGTGTTCTGATTTCCTCCCACAGTACAAAAACATGGTTAGGTTATTTTGCTTACGAAATAAAAGACCCTAGTGTGTGTGTGTGTTGTAGAAAATTTAGAATGTAAACTCAAGTGGGGGCAGGGACTGATGTCAATGATTACATATTCTCTATACAGCGTTCGTAATATGGTGTTATATAAATATATACTAACAAAAATTCTTTATACTTTGATAAATGCCAGGTTAAACAATTACAGCTTTATAAAATCCCATTTGACACTGTCAATAATAGGCAATTTATCAAATGATATAAGAAAAGTAGAATGAGATCATATGTTACTGCTGCTCAAGTCACTTTTTTTAAGTCAATTAAACTTGCACATAAGGTTATTTTATCACTTTGGTTGATTTCTTTCGTTCGATCTTTGTTTTTTTGGAGTGTAAAATTGATTATTCTTTTAAATGGCTGGATTATGCTCACTAACCCAAAGATAATTGAGGTCAGCAGGTAACAGCTTATTACTACAGGCAGCCTAGTAAGCCAGACACAGTTGATTATTAGACAAATGTAATTAGATCAACGATTTAAAATATTACTTTCTCATGTGTCATGTCCATTTATTCACTAATAGAAACATCACCATGCTGTATATGTTTTATCTGCATGTTTCAGTAATTTCTGAGAATATCTCTGTTAGGAGGACAGGAGTAAGAAGTACAACAGTTAGTCAGAAGATTAGGCATCCTGAAGATGACCAGAATTTCTTGTTCTTTAAACTTGTTTTTATCACTGCATCTCCAGGGATTACCTCCGTTATTAATACACCAAATCCAGTGTTCATTTCTGCAGACCACCCTTTATCCTAAAGTATATATAGAACTGCTGTTAAAAATAGAACCACTTTACTCAACTTGTCAAAGTCACGTCTATAAATAAACATTTAAAAAGTATTAGAAAGGCTTGTAGAATAAAATAATTATTTATGCTAGATTACTGAAAAGATCATTACATATTTGATTTGGTAGCTAATAAAACTTAGTTTGGATAAATTACATGAAGTTGAGGAGCCAGGTAATAAGTAAAGATGCTCACTGAACCCCGTGTTTTGGTTTTGATTTTGGATCTAGATGACCTTCGTGTTTTGGTTTTGCCAAAACCACCCTTGTATGTTTTGGTTTTGGTTTTGGTTTTGTTTTACAATTTTTTAAAAAATCTAATTTTTTGGGCTAAAATAACATTATGTAGGTATTATTTTGTGCCTACATTATTATTAACCTCACTAACACTAATTTCCATTCATTTCCATTCAAATTTTGACCACCTCACAGATCACAATATTATTATCATACACTTTCAAACAAATATTGATGCAGTTCTTGCCAGTGATAGGAGAAAGGTCATTGTCATTGTCATGCCTGGGAATAAGACCAAAAATCCACCTCTTAAGTGTGGAATGATTTTTACAAAAATCCTGACAACAGTTGTCTAGCCATTTGTAGCATTGTAAAGTCACAATCAGTAGAGGTAGGGACCATAACCATCTAGGAACCACATCCATGTTACACATTTGAAACAAGTTCATGAAAGCTTTTCGGAAAATCAGAAACTTATGCTAAAAAATAACAACAAGGAGTCCTGCATCAGCTAGCTCCCTTCTCTCAGCTAGATCCCAGCACCTGCAATCTACACCCATAACACCTTCATCATCAATATCCCCAGAAGTGATGGGAGTTAGTCCTGCATCCAAGTTCCTAATTCTAGATGACTCCTCCACTATCCATGATTCCTCTGAAGAATTATTGAGCTTTAGTCCCGCTGCTGCTGCTGCTGGGGGTGGATCTTCCACCCAGATGAAGACTACTAGTAGTTTACAACAACAATTCTTTGCTAGAGCAAGAAAGTAAGAAAGCTGTCACCCAGTAGCAAAGCGGATCACAGACGCTATGGGGACTATGCTAGTATTAGATTTACGTCCATTGTCCACTATTAATGCAGCTGGTTTTAGACAGTTACTTGAGGTCTTCTGTCCCTATTCCCAAATTCCATCACAACACCATTTTACTAGAAAAGCTATTCCTCACCTTTACCAGAAAGTTCATAAAAATGTAATTATAGAGCTACAAATTGCCATTCTACCAACTGTACACTTAACCACAGATATGGGGACAAACGGAACTGAGCAAACTAAAGATTATATGACTGTGACAGCCCACTGGTTTGGTGATTTGCCTTCACCAGCAGGAACAGAAGCAGCATGTACCCAAGTACGTCACATCTTTCAGAAGTAGGCTACTCTGTGTATCAGTGGCTTCAGTAACAGGTATACAGCTGACAATCTGTTAATGAACATCTTTATTTTAATCTTTATTTTCATTACTTCTCTTTCTTTTATTGTTTCGCTGCCAACAATATTTAGGTTCATGATAGGAACATCATATTTTAAATCTAACTAATAAAAGGTATATTTTAAATAAAATAATCATTACTGAGTGCCTGTCACTCACCGGAGTGTGAGTGCCTCCACGCCATCCTGTCGCACTGGGCATGCGCAGGTCCCTTTAACAACTACACCTGACCACTAATGTGATTGATGGATCAATCACCCCTCCCTACTTAAGGCACCTGCAGCCTCAGGTAGGGGCCTGATCTTGAAGTCTCACTCCCAGTGAACTTCTATAGGTGTGTGCAGTTTCCAAACTGCTTCCAGCTCTACTCCTGTGTGCAGTTTCCAGACTGCTTCCAGCTCTACTCCTGTGTGCAGTTTCCAAACTGCTTCCAGCTCTACTCCTGTGTGCAGTTTCCAAACTGCTTCAATCTCTACTCCTGTGTGCAGTTTCCAAACTGCTTCCAGCTCTGCTCCTGTGTGCAGTTTCCAAACTGCTTCCAGCTCTACTCCTGTGTGCAGTTTCCAAACTGCTTCCAGCTCTACTCCTGTGTGCAGTTTCCAAACTGCTTCAAGCTCTACTCCTGTGTGCAGTTTCCAAACTGCTTCCAGCTCTACTCCTGTGTGCAGTTTCGAAACTGCTTCCAGCTCTACTCATGTGTACAGTTTCCAAACTGCTTCCAGCTCTACTCGTGCTTCAGCTTCCACGCTGCTCCCTGCTTAACTCAGCGGCGGTTCCCATACCGCTACAACGCTTCACTTCTCAGCTGATTCCGGATCTACACAACTGGGTATGCTCTACTGACTATTGACTATTGCCTATTGCTTGCATACCAGTTGTATCCATTGTTGTTTGCTGCACAGGGTACAAGTACCCATATAGACTGTGTTACTGCATTGCTTCATTTAGGACAAGCTTTCACTCAAGCTACTATATCTCCTCACGCTACTACTTAGCGTTATTATGCATATCTGCTGTGACCAGCTTCTCCTCCCTGCATGGCATCTACTCCATACAGACTATTCATTGTGCCTTCCATCTCTGCCTCACAAGACATTGCTCTACTCGCGCTGTTTCCATACAGCCGCAGTTTGCCTTTCAACTTCACTCTCCTGCACCTGGACAAGTCCTCATTCCTTCTCACAGCAGTGGTAGAACTTGCTGCACGCAGACCACTGACTTCCCTGCTACCTACCCGCACCTGGACAAGTCCTCATATCACAGCGGTGGTACAACTTGCTATACGCAGACCACTGACTCTCCTATTACCTACCTACACCTGGACCAGACTCCTGACCATAGCGGTGGTACAACTTGCTGAACGCAGACCACCGACTACCCTGCTTCCTACCTGCACCAGTACTATTCTTCCCATCACTGCAGTGGTACAACTTGCTGTACGCAGACCACTGACTCCTCCTCTACCTACCATCACCTATCCACGTCCACTCCTCGTGTCTACATTATCTTCAGCCTCCAGTTTACTGCTCCAAGTCGCTGACTTTCCTCTAACCATAGCTGCAAGTCGCTGACTTCCTCAGACTATCTCTACTCTCCTGCTGTTGTGTCGCTCCAATCATTCACCTGCCTGCTTTGAGGTGCATGCCATAACCCCGCCTCTCTAGCAGAGTTCCATCTGGTGAAACTCGGGTAAGCAACTCCTAGTGCCGTGACAGTGCCCTTGTTAAGCATGCTTCCCTCTTTCACATGTGTCTCTAAATTGAATACTTCACATGTAGAGGTGCACCAATCCAGCTATATGACATACTCATTAATGTGATAGAATATCAGTCTGGATATGTAAATAAAAATACTTAGTGCGGTGGTATATAACCTCTTTTTCCTGATGATAGGAATGCCTTTACGTCATCTGCTAAAGCCTATGTTATAGACTAAGTTGCTTAGTGTTTTTAAAGTGAGGGAAAACAAAATGTAAAAAAACACAATTATTCTTGGTAAATTAAAAAACACCTGTACTCAAGGCAAAGTTAAATGGGGTAGGGACTGATGTGAGCTAACATAACTTATAACTATATCTTATAACTATCTAAATAACTAACATAACTTATAACTATATCTTATAACTATCTGCCTAACTAAAATAACTTATAACTATATGTTATAACTATCTACATAACTAACATAACTTATAATGGTTTCTGCTTAGTTCTCATCTGCTCTGTACAGCGCAGCGCAATTAATGACGCTATATAATTAGCTTCTGCAGATGAGGATGATGACAGGGACGTGCAGGAGATGCTGTCTGTGGTTGGAAAAATTTCTGGACTTTACTGCCATTCTACAACAGCATGTATGAGATTGCAGCTGCTACCACAATAATACAATTTGCCCTGTCACCAACTGAAGCAAGAGGTGGTAACAACGTGTAATTTCACCCTTTGCATGCTTAAGTGGATGGAGCAACAGCGAAAGTCCATCCACGCTTACTCTACACTTTATGGGAAAAAGGGGGAATGTATTTTAGTACAGTGCAGTGGAGAATAATTTCACAGTTATTTATGGTCCTGCAAGTAATATAAAAAGTCTACTGTAAAGTGAGTTCAGCACAGCTACCTTGATTCCCTTAATTAGACTTTTGTAAAAAAAAATTGTGAATATCAGACTGGTAGACCAAGTACTTTATTTGCTTCGCCTGGATCTAAGAATTATCAACATTTTTAAATGTGATCACTAAATTTTGGCGACTGTGCTTGACCCTAGGTTTAAGAGTTATGTGTTATATTTATTTCCAAATGACACATATCTGAAGAGATGCAATGAGTTGCTGGTCAGCCAGTTGACAGCTCAAATGGTACATGACACCACAAGGTATATTCCTTCAATTTCTATTGTGAATGCAGCTAGGAAATAATTAGCTTTACCAAGAGACCCAGTGGTGGTGATACCTGAGTCTGCTCAACATTTCAACATCTGCTCTGGTCTAAAAGAATTGCCCCAAAACCATGACAGCTTCTGCTTAATATGTACTACAAATTCCATAAGAAAGTCCTTTGCTGGCAATTACATCAAAGTACAGAGACTTCTGTAATATAGTCTTACAGCATGGAATAATTAATATTGTGTGAGTAACAATGATGTACACACTGATGAGAATGAGAATGGTGACTGTAGATTGCAGGTGCTGTGATGTAGCTGAGAGAAGAAAGCTAGCTAGTTTTTTCTCCAATTTCCTCTGAATCTACTTCCCTCAGTACATATCATTGTGGTATAGTATTTTTCTTCCTTTGAAGAATGTTATCCTCCTGTACCTGTTAAAAAACCCTTCATAATTATATATTTCAAAGTTTCTATTATGTCCCTCCTTTCCCTTTTGTTTCTGTGTAGGCAATGACACTGAGACTGAAGAGTGACAAGAACACTGTAGTTAACACTTCTATTTCGCTGTAAGCTCTGTGAATAACAATGCCAGCCTATTGCATTCTCATTCTCCTATTTCTGGGTGAGCTCTGGCACAGTAAAATGTGACTGAGGACTTGGAAGAACACTGCCAACACTTCCTCTTTCACTTGCATTAATAACGCTACCTAACTGCACTGGAGACTGCTAAGAACCCTGCTACCCCTTCAGTGTCTCTCTGTGAAATGGCACTAGATCACGGTGGAGGGCGGTATTTATACATTCCAAAACCTGCAAGATCCGAGATCCGACGACATCACAATGGCGTTTTGCCTTGTTTTGGAATCCTAGTAGGCACGAGAGTACCGAGCCGACTCAGATTCCAGAAGTTCAGGCGGGTTCGGTACTCGGGGAACCGAACCTGCCCATCTCTAGTAATAAGTAATCTTTAGTTGGATACAAAGTGAATCTATATTTGTACAGTTAAGGTGGCACTTTCAAAATTATGATTTTTTTTACTCCCACATTTTTAAAGAAAAGAATAGTATGCTGTGATCAAGTTAGTCCTTACAAATCCTTTTTCTGTAACTTAGCAGATCTACAAGGAACATAAGAATAATATAAGGTGTAGATATATGCAGTCCAACTAAATTCTGCTTAATCTAGCTGGACTCTATATATTACAGAACCCTAAATGAGACTTTTATGAGATACTTTTACAGTGCATATGCAATATTTCCTGAGCTTTTTAGTTGAATACAAATACTGTATTGTTTTGTTCTTTTTACTACTCTCCTTTTTTTTTCTTTTGCTAAGTCTATGTTGTATAATCCCCAATATAACTTAACTAAATCGAAATCACCCCCCTCAATTGAAAGTAAAATTAATTTTGAATTTATTGTTATTACATTTTCTACTGCTTTCTAGTGGGGACATAAGTATATATTAAGTAGATTTTGGCTGACATCTTTACAGTTCCCATTTGAAAAATATGAACCCTCACACATCTACTTCCATGTATTTTTCACTACAATAGCACTTGCCAAGCAGTCATAAAATGTACTTTGCTACAAACAGCAATTACGCTCTCTGCAGTCCTGTTAACCTATAGTGCTGTTGGTAAGCTCCTAAATGTTGTTTTTCAACAAAAGAAAGGGGATTAAATGTTTGTAGATCATTTTACTATAAACTGAGGAATATAAATTTAAAAAGCTGATTGACAATATTCTTTCAAGTCTTAATGGATCAGACCAAGGAGGTGTCACACAGGATTCAGTGTTGCACCTATTAAAGTAATTTTATCGTTTTCAAAGAAGCATTGCCCAAGCGATTGTGTTGTGTTTCCAAGGCACAAAGTAATTTATTTTAGCAGATGCAAAATTTAACAATTCAATACATGATTATAAAACAGTACAGCCAATACCAAAAGATACATACATACAATTGTGCTCGCTGCGCTCCCACTGACACCTTCGGACAGTATTTCACTTCAGAATACTGTGGTCAGAAGAGACTGAGGCCAGTGCCTGTGAGAGCTGTTGTTATATATACTCAGTGTTACAGTGAGAACAATGCAGATGGTGTGGCTTACTTCTATTGGTCCAGGTATCAGGAAGGTCCAGAGTGCTGCATGTCATAGGCCAGTTCAAACCAAAATATCCAAAGGTGGGGGTCATCTTTCCAGGGGTTGTGCTCTGACTTTTCCCGCCAAGACTCCAGTTTCGACTAGTCTATTAGCATTTTATATTCAGTATTACTTTAAGTATTTATTCCCTAACATCACTAACTAGAGTATGCAATGTGCGATCTCTTCGGCGAATGAACCGGACAACTGCTGATGAATAGGGGATTAAAATGATACCAGAAACATTTCCTATAACCTGAACCTTAAATAACACTAAAGTGTATATATAATCATAATATATAAACTAATAAAAAACTAAATACTATCTGTTCATAAATCACTGTGGAATGGAATCAATATAAATATGAAATATATATAAATAACTAAATGTTGTATTGCTAGTGTGTGCGTGCGTATTTTACCGTGCTTTCGCAGTATGCCACATGTTACGTGGCATACTGATCGCAATTGCATGTCAAAACAATATTAACCAATATACTTTTGTTCATCCAATTATATGAATTCGACACACCCTATTCTGCATCTCCGTGGTATAGACAGCCTGAAAACATTAGAACCAGTGTACAGGATTTCTAGAAGCACAGTGTTAACTATAAAACATTGCATATGGACATTATTGATGCATATTGGTTACTTATTATTTGATACCTTTACTTTATAATTTCCGTAAAACAATTGCTGTTTCCTATTAGATGTCATGGTTGATTCTAAGCTTTGAAACATTATGGTGGGTGTTAAAACATACATAGTAAACCAAAGTGAGTTTGAGAATATATTATTCCTCTATTTTTTCTGTGCAGATAGCTGATATAAATACTATTTTGCAGATGAGCATGCAATTGCAACAAAAAGTTATTCAGGGCTCACAATTTTCAATATATATTATGTTGCTCAATTCAATACCAGACACATATAAAGCAATGTATACATTAATTCCTTAATAAGGGAAGAGAGAACTGTGGTAAACATTGGAAATTTTATTTCAAACAATTAATACATTCCTCACCCCTCTGAGATTAAGATGGCATATAAAGGTAAGAAAGCAGTATTTGGGGGCTTGGCCTGGACGAGCATGGAGTAGCAAGCACAGTTAGGAGCTCTCCATCCCAGATATCCTGTTGATCTCCGTTATAGTAGAATAAAGAAACTTTTGGACCCAAAACTGTGCATCCGAATAGTTGCTGTACATAGTGTACCTGTTTTGATAGTGCTCTTGCCATTTTACCCGAGACTGGGAGAGAAAGAGTTGAGCATCTGGGTAGAGGAATACTACAGGCAGTCTGTGGCAGTTTGTGGCAGTTGATGACTGCTGGGACATAGCGCCTCTGTAATACCACATACTGGCCTAGGTGAACACAGCCTGTGATATCCATCTGATACAGGTACATTTATATCCTTGTACAAGTGAGGAGTAACTGAATTGGGCTCTGGACTTATTTGATTATTATTATCAGTGTTGTTGGAGGAGATATACTTTTCTCTGTGAAGATAACTGGCTGCAATGCACTGCTAGCAATAAAATCTGAGCTGTACACCTATATGTAATTAAAGCTATACAGGTTACAGGGTTGCATATAAGCTTATAGAATAAATATCATCCCATCTTTCCTGTGAAATTATGGGCAAACATAACCAGTCCACCGCAGCGGGAAAATTGGACCGCTTTGCTCGCTCCTCCACTACAGCCTCTGGTTCAGGAGATGCATCACATCCCGTTACCCCCCCCTTTGTCGGCTCCACTGGCGGACCCTGAAGTTACATTACAGCAGGTCCTGCAGGCCATTGGGGCATCTGAAAAGCGTGTTACGGATAAAATAGGATAGGTGCAGGTGGACCTCTCTCTTCTCCGGCAAGACGTGCAAAAAATCAGGGAGAGAGTGGGTGAAGTTGAGACACGTGCGTCTACATTGGAGGACACTTCTGCACCAGTTGCGGGCCGGTTGGAGAGTCTGAAATCGCAAGCCTCTCTGTTTAAACAAAAGCTTACGGATATGGAGGGGCGTATGCGTCGCAGCAACATTCGGTTGGTTGGATTGCCCGAGAAGGCAGAAGGTGTCTCCCCAGAATCCTTCTTGGAAAAGTGGTTAATCCAACTGTTTGGTACAGATTCATTTACAGCCCAATTCGCAGTGGAGCGGGCCCACCGTATTTCAACTCAAGCACCCCCTCCTGGAGCCTCCCCACGCACTTTCATAGCCAAATTGTTGCACTATCGTGACAGAGATACCGTTCTACGCTTGGCTAGGCATAAAGGTTCAGTGGAATACAATGGTCAGCGAGTAGCAATGTATCCTGATTTCGCTCTGGATGTACAAAAGAACAGGGCTCAATTCATTCCGGTGAAGAGAAGATTGAGAGATTTACAGATCCCATATGCCATGATTTTCCCTGCCCGGTTGAGAGTGGTTTCGGAGGGCCGTACATCCTTTTTTGATACTCCCTGAGAGGCTGCAATTTGGTTGGACCGCCTAGCTGCTGCTGGACGCTGATGCTGGATGAGTACTTTTTTATGTCTCTCCTGATAGTCCTTTGGACATTGCTGATTTGTCATTGATATTATGCATGGTATTTGCTATACATAATGTAATTTCTCTTCTGTGGTACAAAAAAAAAAAAAAATGTATTTCGCTCAGGTGGGGTCTGTGATTTTCAAACTAATATTGAAAGGTCCACTGTAAAAAAAAAATAAAAATGTAATGGGCTGGAGAGCCCATGGCTTTAAGGCTGTTCTCTCCTCTCTTGTCTCAATTCGTCCCTTTTCCTTCCTTCCTTTTCCTTCCTCTATCTTCTGGTATTTTGCGGGTTGGCGGGTGACCTTTTTTGGTAGTGTGCTGGCCTGCTGAATATCTTAAGGTAATTTTAGTTAGGGTTTAAGGTATACTTAAGTTGGGTGGAGTATACAGGGTGGGGGTATGGGTTTAGTATTAAAGTTATTTAAGTTGTGGGTAGTTTTAATGTTATCGCAAATATATAGACAAGGATTATATGTGCTTATAAGTATGTCAATGTATGCTCTGCAGGGGTGTGGGATGCGGGGTAGTGAGATAAGAGGGACTACTATTATATCTATTTTGGTACATCTGATAAGGAGCTGAAAATTCTCTCCTGGAATGTGCGGGGCCTAAATAATGCTGTGAAACGTTCTCTTGTACTAAGACAAATTAGAAAAAATGATCCTGATATTGTTTGTCTATTGGAGACTCACTTACACGGTGATAGAATACTCACCCTTAAAAAAGCATGGGTAGGTAGGGCATACCACTCTACGTACACGACTAATTCTCGAGGGGTCTCTATATTGGTACATAAACGTCTCTGCTTCTCCTTAGAAAAAATTCAAGTGGATGCAGGGGGAAGGTTTGTACTGATGAAGGCTGTCATTAATTGGGTTCCGGTGATTCTGTTAGCTGTATATATATACCCCCACCGTATAATGGTGAGGTGTTAAGGAAATGTGGAGAATTCATGGCATTGTTCCCAGATGTTCCAGCCATTTGTATAGGGGATTTTAATAATGTGATAAATGGAGAGGTGGACAGATGGCGAGAGAAAAATGCTGTAGTTGGCAACTCTAAGTCAGCTTTTTCTGCTCTGGTTGAGGAAATGGGGTTAGTAGATGTATGGCGTTTGAGGCACTCAGAAGATGTCCAATTCTCCTGCTTTTCTACATCACATAATGCATTTTCAAGAATTGATCTGGCTCTGCTGTCACACTCTCTGGTACCGCTGGTAAGGAGCGTGGAATATAGGGCTAGGGGAATTTCTGACCACTCGCCCCTCATCCTATCTATTGATTTTGCAATTGATAGAGGCCAGTCCTTTTGGAAATTAAATCCCTTCTGGCTCTCCTTGATGGGTACAGGAGCAACCTTGGTGACACAGTGGGAAGGCTTCTTTGTAGATAATCTGGTAACAGCAAGGCCACCTATAGTTTGGGACGCTTTTAAGGCTTTCCTAAGGGGGAAATTAATTGCTGGCATAGCTGAAATTAAAAAGTCGTCCAGACAAAAAGAACAGATATTAGAGAAAAAGTGTAAATCCTTAGAAGCACAATACATTGCGGACAAAACTGAGGTTGCAAGGGGAACATGGCAGTTGGCCCAAAGAGAGTGGCTAGAGTATGTATTTGAGAAATCCAAACGTAAATTTCTGTTTTCTAAGCATGTACGATATGCAGAGGACGATAGAAATGGTAGCTTCCTGGCTTATCTGACAAGGGCGGAGAGGGCGGATGTGGCAGTACCGGTTATCTGTGATGACAGTGGGGTTAAGAAGTATCTGATGCCTGATATTGTTGAGGTATTTCCTAAATATTACACAAATACATATAAGTCACAGGTCAGATATGACATGGATACGTTACAGCAGTATTTGAATGGTATCTCCCTTCCTGTCCTCTCTGATGATAGTAGGGAGTTTTTGGACTCACCCTTTACTCTTGAAGAGATTGATATAGCTATTATGTCATTCCCTAATGGTAAAGCCCCTGGAGTAGATGGAATCCCAATTGAATTATATAAAAAACACCGGCCCTTTTTTGTGTTGGATACATTCAGCGAGCTGGGTGAGATTGGCACTCTTTCCCCTTCAATGGCAGAAGCAATAGTGGTGGTGCTGCCTAAGTTAGGGAAAGATTTGTTGTACCCTGAGTCCTACCGCCCGATTTCACTTTTGTCAAATGATGTTAAGATTCTAGCAAAATTACTGGCTTTGAGGTTAAGTAGAGTGGTGCTGGAATTAATTAATCCGGATCAGACGGGATTTATGCCGTGCAAGTCCACGTCTATCAATCTTAGAAGGCTGTATACTCTCCTGCAGGTTCGATCACCCTCTACTGAGAGCGAAGTTGTGGTGTCCTTGGACGCAGCCAAGGCGTTTGACTCGGTAGAGTGGCCATACCTGTGGGAGGTATTGTCCCGATTTGGAGTGGGCCCGGAATTTATAAAATGGGTTAAACTTTTGTATTCACATCCAGTGGCACGGGTCTGTGTCAATGGGCATCTTTCTCAACAATTTTAATTAGAGCGGGGTACTAGACAGGGATGCCCGTTGTCTCCGGCCCTGTTGGCATTAGCAATAGAGCCGCTGGCCTGTAAGATCCGGCATGATAGAGAAATTGTGGGACTTAGATCAGAGCACAGAGAGGATAAGGTGGCCTTATATGCAGATGATATGCTATTGTTCCTTTCAGATCACGACACTTCCCTAAAACATTTGCTGCGGGTGGTTGATGGATTTGGTTTTTTTTCCGGCCTAAAAATTAATTGGGATAAATCTAGCGTGTTCCCTCTGGGATGGAAGTGTCCCGTGACAATGCCAGAAGGCTTACAGTTAAAATGGGCATCGAAATTCAAATACTTGGGAATATGGATCTCTAATACCCCCGCTGAATATGTAGAACTTAATTTGCGGCCCCAGATCAAATACATTAAAGAAAAAACTCATGTATGGAAGAAGCTCCCACTTTCTGTCTCCGGTAGGATAAATTTAATTAAGATGATGCTACAGCCAAAGTTTTTATATATACTCCAGCAGTCACCTGTATATATTACACCCTCCATTTTCAGATGCATTGATAGCTATTTGATTTCATTGGTTTGGGGAGGGGGAAGGGCTAAGGTCAAGCTCAGCTCGCTGTATAGATCCAGATCTTCTGGTGGATTTGTGCTTCCTAACTTGAAATTATATTATTTTGCCTCTCAATTGGTCCATCTTAAGGCATGGGTTTCGGACCCCGATTACCATGAGCTACATTGGGTGTTGGTACACCAATTTAATTCTAATCACACTCCCTTACAGTCACTGCTGGCGGGGCGGCTTGGTATGCGGGCTCCTCCGCTCCTGAATCAAGCAGTTAAGATTTGGACAATCTGTAATAAAATAATGAAACAAACTGACATTGATCCATATACTCCTATCTGGGGGGCAAAGAAATTTGAGAAGTTGAATACAGTGAAGAGGGCCAGGGAGTGGTCTCGGTTGGGTGTGGTGTCGGTAGGTCAGCTTTATGATACAAATGTACTTAAATCCTTCGAACAGTTGGTTGGGGAATTCTCTGTACCCAGAACAATGTTTTATTCTTACCTTCAGTTACGACACGCCCTAAACACACAATTTAAAGGGGAGACTTTGGTATTTGGGGTGGATCCACTGAGGAAACAATTACAGGCCTTGGGTTATAGAGGTCTGATCTCTCGAATGTATTCATGTCTTCTGTATGAATCCACTGCAGATGATTTGGATGGTTTGAGGAATCAGTGGGAAATAGATATTGGCCCTTTAACAGACAAGGAGTGGAAAATGGTTACAGACAGTACTAAAGGTTATACTTCATCATTAAAATTTCAACAAATACAGGTGTTTATCTTACACAGGGCCTACTTTACCCCTATTAGATTGGCAAAATTTCGCCCAGATGCTACCCCTAACTGTCCGAAATGCAATTCGATCAATGCTAACTTTTGGCACCTTCTATGGGAGTGTTCATTTATACAAATCTTCTGGCGAAGGATCATTAGATGTATTCAGGTTACTGGAATTGAAGTGTCTCTTAGTTCACCGGCCACTTGTCTCTTTGGGCTCCGATTGAAGGGGAAAGTTAATAAACTGACAAAAATGTACATTTCACAGTTATTGATGTTGGCTAAGGTGTGTATAGCGAGGCTGTGGTTGGCCCCGACGAGTCCCACGGTTAAAAATTGGAAGGCACTGGTCAATACCACCATAAGGCACGAGAGATTTGTTTATACTAGCAGACAGGCTCTGAAGGAATTTGAGAATATATGGTACAGATGGTTAGAGACTCCATTCTATCCTATGTCATATAGTACAGATGCTCTATCTACTTAAATGTATGGCTACCGCAGTTCTTATAATAAGTATCTGAGTCCATGTAATAAACCCTGCATGTGTAACATACTTATGTATAAGCATTTACGATGTATGATCCTGAATGAATATAGCACATTTATTATTATTATGCTTTAATGTAATCTTGTAAATTCCGTCATTTAATTCCGATATGTATGCGATTGTTTTTCTTTTCTTTTTGTTGTTTAGTATGTTTATATCTTAAAAATTTCAATAAAAATACTGGATTTAAAAAAAAGAAAGCAGTATTTAGTTGTTATAGATTATAGCTGGAGGAAAATCCATTGAGTGTAGAGAAACCAGTGGAGTAACTATGGAGGTGGAGGGGACAATGAGGATGAGGAAGCAGGAGTCTTAGTTTGCTTGTTTAAAATATGTATGGGCTAATAACGCCATCCTGATTCCATTAAATGAAAGTTATAGAAACTGTGCCATTAAGAAAGTGCGGTTTGAGCTATCTTGCCAGTCAGTAGGTTAAAAATAAATAATTACAGAAATTAAACGATAAAATACATTCACACTCTTGTTGTAACAACATCTGCTATAAAACATGTTGCCCTCACACCTAGAAAGGCAGATGGGTCGCATGGTAAAATTTTAAAATATAGTATCCCCATGTTAAATAAACCCAATCACGTATAAGAGACTATTCCTATTTGGCTTCCTGGCTAGTAAGTCGGCAAATTCACTGGATATGAACTCATTTGGCATCAGAAACAACTTGTGATTGTATCTTCATTCTAATAGAGCTTCTTATTTTATTCCACATACAGTC
The DNA here is from genome assembly GCF_038048845.1 of Mixophyes fleayi. Lineage (NCBI taxonomy): Eukaryota > Metazoa > Chordata > Amphibia > Anura > Limnodynastidae > Mixophyes > Mixophyes fleayi. Next base: position 258,606,407 of record NC_134405.1, on the reverse strand, counting down.
ATGGCCAAAAATTTTGAGAATTACACAAGTATTGGTTTTCACAAAGTTTGCTGCTTCAGTGTTTTTAGACCTTTTTTACAGATGTTCTATGGTATACTGAAGTCAAATTATAAACATTTCATAAGAGTCAAAGGATTTTATTGACAATTACATTAAGTTTATGCAAAGAGTCAATATTTGCATAAACTTAATGTACCTCTGCAATTCGCCCTGGCATGCTGTCAATCAACTTCTGGGTCACATACTGACTGATGGCCGCCCATTCTTGCCTAATCAGTGCTTTGAGTTTGTCAGAATTTGTGGTTTTCTATTAGTCCACCCCCTTCTTGAGGATTAACCACAAGTTCTCAATGGAATTAAGGTCTAGGGTGTTTCCTGGCCATGGACCAAAATATCGATGTTTTGATCCTCGAGCCATTTAGTTATCACTTTTGCGTTATGGCAAGGTGCTCCATCATGCTGGAAAGGCATTGTTTATCACCAAACTGTTCTTGGATGGTTGGGAGAAGTTTCTCTTGGAGGATGCTTTGGTAGCAATCTTTTTTCATTCTTAGGCAAAATTGTGAGTGAGCCAACTCCCTTGGCTGAGAAGCAACCTCACACATAAATGGTCTCAGGATGCTTTACTGTTGGCATGACACAGAACTGATGGTAGCGCTCACCTTTCCTTTTTCGAACAAGCATTTTTCTAGATGCTCCAAACAATCTGAAAGGGGATTCATCAGATAAAATGACTTTACTCAAGTCCTCAGCAGTCCAATCCCTGTACCTTTTGCAGAATATCAATCTGTCCCTGATGTTTTTTCTGGAGAGAAGTGGCTTCTTTGCAGGCCTTCTTGACACCAGGCCATCTTCCAAAAGTCTTTGCCTCACTGTGCGTGCAGTTGCACTTACACCTGCCTGCTGCCATTCCTGAGCAAGCACTGCACTGGTGGTGCCCCAATCCCTCAGCTGAATCAACTTTAGGAGACGGTCCTGATGCTTGCTGGACGCTCTTGGGCGCCCTGAACCCTTCTTCACAACTATTGAACCTCTCTCCTTGAAGTTCTTGATGATCCCATAAATGGTTGATTTACGTGCAATCTTACTAGCAGCAATATCATTGCCTGTGAAGTCCTTTTTGTGAAAAGCAATGATGACTGCACATTTTTCCTTATAGGTAACCATGGTTAACAGAGGAAGAACAATGATTTCAAGCATCAACCTCCTTTTAAAGCTTCCGGTCTGCTATTCTTACTCAATCAGCCCTGCAGTCTGTAGCCCTCACTGCCTTTTCTTGTGTTTAGTTTCACCATACCACCTATCCATTTATTTAATTTAATCTATTTATTTTATTTATTCCATCTTTATTTTATTGTTCCCCACTGAACATTGTCTAAATTGCTTAGATCGTGATTTCATTCTCCTCCACTTTACATTGTTTTATTGCTCTGCCACTGATCTTCTTCATTTACATTGTTTACATTGTCTACATTGGTTACACTGCTTTGTCTCCCCTTCTAATTTGCTCTGTTCCACTTCAGCTCAAAACTGCTGCCCTCCCCTCTGTGCTTCTCCCTCACACCTCCTCTGCTTCCTCTGGCCGTTCCCTTATTCCCCTGTCTCTCATCATGCCGCCTCGCTCCTTTCCTATACCCATCCTCTACCCCAGCCCCCGCCCCGCCAAGGACCCAAATCTCTCTGTCCCATCTCTCACCCCCCCCCCTCGCTCCGTCAACCCCGACAATCTCGTCCTTATCTCCCCTTCTCCATCCCTCCCATTTTCGTGTGCCCTCTGGAACTCAAGGTCTGTCTGTAACAAACTGTCCTCCATTCACGACCTCTTCATCTCTAACTCTCTAAATCTTCTTGCCATAGCCGAAACCTGGCTCACTCCTTCTGATACTGCCTCCCCTGCCGCTCTCTCCTATGGGGGCCTCTCTTTCACCCACTCCACCAGACCAGACGAGTGTCCAGGAGCAGGGAGTGGGCCTCCTCCTATCCCCTAACTGCACTTTTCGGGTCACACCCACTTTACCTTTCCTCTCCTTCTCCTCCTTTAAAGTCCACTCCATTCGGCTCTTCTTCCCCATCCACCTCCGTGTCTCCGTCATCTACCGCCCCCCTGGCCCTACCTCTCTTTTTCTTGACAACTTCGCCGCCTGGCTCTCCCACTATCTTTCCTCTGACCTGCCCTCCATCATACTGGGTGACTTTAACATCCCTATTGACAACTGTTCTGACCCTGCCACCATGAAGCTTCTCACTCTTTCCTCCTCCCTTGGCCTCACTCAGTGGACCTCCTCCCCTACACACTGTCTTGGTCACTTCCTCGACCTTGTCTTCTCTCACCTCTGTGATCTCTCTGACTTCTCCAACTCTCCCTTCCCACTCTCTGACCACCATCTCCTCTCCTTCACTCTGTCCTCCTCCCCTGCTCCCACCTCGCCTAAAGCCATCCTCACCAGGCGCAACCTTGACGCCATCAACCCCATCTGCTTCTCCTCCTCTCTTGAAACTCTCCTATCACCCCTTCCCTCTCTGGCCTGCCCTGATCAGGCATCCTCTCTCTACAACCTTTCTCTCACTATCGCCCTGCACACCGTTGCGCCTCCCTCTTCTATCCGCCGTCCTCGCCTTATTCCCCAACCCTGGCACTCCAAACTTACCCGCTACCTCCAAAAGTGCTCTCGCACAGCCGAATGCCTCTGGAGGAAATCTCGGTCCCTGGCTGACTTCCTTCACTTCAAATTCATCCTCTTCTCTTTCTGCTCTGCCCTGTCCCTCGCTAAACAATCCTTCTTTAAGTCCCTTCTCTCTTCTCAGTCCACCAATCCCCGCCGCCTCTTTGCCACATTCAACTCACTCCTCACCCCCTCCCCCGCTGTCCCGCCTTCCCTCTCTGCTTCTGACTTTACCTCCTTTTTTTCTTCCAAAATTGAAGCCATCAGACAGAACAACTCCTCCTCCCACCCCTCTCCCGCCACCCTCAGCACCTCCCGCAATCTCCCAGCTGTGGTCCTCCTTCATCCCCACATCAGGTGAAGAAGTTTGCTCCCTTATTCTTTCCTCTCCACCCTCTACCTGTCCTCTTGATACCATCCCCTCCCACCTCCTTTGCTCTCTCTCTCCTACTGCCTGCTCTTACCTCGCACACCTCTTCAACCTATCACTCTCCTCTGGTGTTGTCCCATCCTCATTCAAACATGCTCTTATCTCCCCTATCCTCAAGAAACCCAATCTTGACCCCACCTCTCTTGCTAACTACCGCCCTATCTCTCTTCTCCCAAATTACTTGAGCGGATTGTCTGCAGCTGCCTCACCAGACACCTCTTTGACAACTCCCTCCTTGACCCTCTCCAATCCGGCTATCGCCCCCTCTACTCCACCGAAACAGCCCTGGCTAAAGTTACTAATGATCTCCTATCAGCCAAATCCAAGGGTCACTACTCTATACTCATCCTCCTCGACCTCTCTGCGGCCTTCGACACCGTGGACCACCCCCTCCTGCTGCAAACTCTTCTCTCTATGGGCCTTTCTGGCTCTGTCCATGCCTGGTTCACCTCATACCTTGCTAACCGCTCCATCTCTGTTCCCACATCTGGTTCTTCCTCCACCCCCTCCACTCTCCCTGTTGGAGTCCCTCAGGGCTCTGTTCTTGGCCCTTTACTTTTCTCGCTCTACACTTCCTCCCTTGGGGCTCTCATCTCCTCTTTCGGTCTTCAGTATCACCTATATGCTGATGATATTCAACTCTACATCTCTTCTCCTGATCTTTCCTCTCCCTCCTCTCTCATGTAACTGACTGCCTCTCAGCCATCTCCTCCTGGATGTCCTCACGCTTTCTTAAAATTAACATCTCCAAAACCGAACTCATTGTCTTTTCCCCACCCAGACTCCCTCTGTCGTTGTTAACAACTCCACTATCTCCTCTGTCACCCAACGCCGCTGCCTAGGAGTCACTCTTGACTCCTCTCTCTCTTTTGCACCCCACATTCAATCCCTCGTCCAAGCCTGTCGCTTCCAACTCCATAACATTGCCTGCATCCGTTCCTTCCTCTCTCAAGATGCCACCAAAACTATCATCCATGCTCTCATCATCTCCCGCCTCGACTACTGCAACCTCCTCCTTACTGGCCTCCCCTGCTCCCACCTCGCCCCCCTCCCCTCTATACTCAATGCGGCTACAAGACTCATCTTCCTCTCACGCCGCTCCTCCTCTGCCACCTCAATCTGTCTTGCCTTACACTAGCTCCCCTTCCCCTACAGAATCCTTTTCAAGCTCCTCACCACCACTTACAAGGCTCTCTCCCAGTCTACTGCCCCTTATATCTCTAACCTCCTCTCCATTCCCACTCCTGCCCACTCCCTGCGCTCAGCCAATGATCTCCTCCACTCTGATCGCCTTTTCCCACTCTAGAATCCAAGACTTCTCCCGCGCTGCCCCCTTCACTGGAACGACCTCCCTCGCTCCATCCGCCTCTCACCCAATCTGTGCTCCTTCAAGTGGGCACTTAAAACTCACCTGTTCCTTAAGGCCTACCAACTATCCACTTAACCTCTCACCTCTTCTGTTTCTCCCTGGACCCTTTTTTCTCTCCCCATGCTTCACTAGCTCCCTTCTGTGCCTATTTTGTTTACCCTCCCTTAGGATGTAAGCTTGTATGAGCAGGGCCCCTCTTCCCTCCTGTCTCCATACCCGTTCTTCCGCTCCATCTCTACTGTATTTGCCTGCCTGGTGTTTCTGGAGTACTGGTACTTTGTGTTTATTGTTCTGTACTGTTTTTACCCTGTATAGTCTACTGATTGTACCGTGTACGGCGCTGCGGAAACCTTGTAGCGCCAAACAAATAAACGATAATAATAATAATAATCAGCATGACCGAGTGATCTCCAGCCTTGTCCTCATCAATAATCTCACCTGTGTTAACGAGAGACTCAATGACCTGATGTCAGCTGGTCCTTTTGTGGCAGGGCTGAAATGCAGTGGAAATTTTGTTTTTGGGATAAAGTTCATTGGCAAGGCAAAGAGAGACTTTAAAATTAATTGCAATTCATCTGATCACTCATCATGACATTCTGGAGTATATGCAAATTGCCATCATAAAAACTGAGGTAGTAGACTTTGTGAAAAATAATATTTGTGTCATTCACAAAACTTTTGGCCATGACTGTATGGATTAAAATGGATTAAGAACAGAAGATTACAGGCAACCACGCTTTTTTTAATGAAAGTTCCAAAAATGATTTTTTTATTTATACAAGGAGCACTTCAATTAATTAGAAAACTAATGGGTGCACAATCTATTCTTTATGAAACTAATGTCTCCCTCCAAACTGCAGAGGACATTAAATCCCGGGGTTTGGGGCTGAAAACCACTGGCAATGTGAAACCCCCTGTCACTATGTGTTGTGTTGAGATTCATGGGTTAGGAAGTGCTCTTCTTTGTCTAGCCCTGTCTAACTCTTTGGTGTGGATGTAGATGACCAGAGGGTCCCCAAACGTGCAGGTTTTTCAATAAAGTCTATTTATAAGTGTTGGGACACAGGTGCGGTAACTGAGGATGCAGTGCAAACATATGTCTTAATCATTTGCACGCATGACCATATCTATATTGCAAAATAATCTCTTTATTTATGCACTTCACTCCAGCACAACACTTGAATTGTAAATACTACTAAAGTAAATATGTACATCTTCTTTCTCACCCAGCACAGTTATCACCCCTCCTCTCTGGGGTCTTATCCCTTTGGCTTTAATACGGGCTCTCTGTGCTCTCTCTACACCTCCTGGAATGATCACACTCACTCGAATTTGCACAGACTCTGACACCCTCTCTGTCTCAACCTTCCTTAATAGATATGACAATCTCACTTGTGTCCTCTTACAGCCTTTTCACTCACCCCTTGGGCTATAACATCCTCTCTGGTGTCCTCTCTGCCCCAGAGGGCAGTCACATAAAAACATTGCATCTTGCAGCAACCCTCTCCTTAGGGTCTCTTTTCATGCTCACCCCTCTCTAGCCATTGGGACTCTATATGGCAGTTCCTCAATGCTGCCACTATTAATTGGCTTCTTACTACTTTAGCAGCAGCCCCCTTGTTTATTGGGTTCCCCCTTTTCTCTCTCAGGGCTTTTCTCTATTATTATGGGGACTCATTCCCCTTCTAGTGGCTCTCTGAACTTGGGGACTCCTTCCCTTCCTTATATGCAGCCATGATCTAAGGTAATTTCTTCCTCAAATCTGTCCCATTTCACTCAAATGCTCTCAGTAATGATGTATTTTGGCACCTTGTGGAAGCAGGACCACTCCCAACTTTGCTGGGGTATCCTGGGACTTTCTACCCTCTCTCCCAGGTTCCTGTCTATCACTTCTTCTAAGCTCATACCAGTCTTATGTTGCTAAGCAACTGTTCCTGGCATGTTTTACTACAAATAAAATAGTCAAATGGCATAAAAAATTCAATTGTAATATTAAAAATAAGTCAAAATAAAACAAATTTGACATCTACCAATGAGCTGAGATTTAAAAAAATATATTGATGCGCTGGCTGGCGACTACATATCCCAAAGTCCCCGGTGGCTGCAAAGATATTGTGTAATAGCACCAGATCTGACAAGGGAGTGTGTCCTTTACAGTGGAGAGAGGAGGAATAATGGTTTTACTGGACACCAGGGTGAGGAAAAGGGATACGTACGTTTTTCCAACAATATAAATGTTCGCACCTGCAAACACGAAATTGTTGGCAGACTAAATGCTGACACTTGCATTGTGTGGCAAGTTGACAATATCGTCCGTGTGATCAGCGACATTCACAATGTCGCCAATCACACTGCTGACATTAAAAGACCAATGCCACCGGGTCCGGGTTATGGCCGCTAGGCCCGGTGGCATTGGTCTTTTAATGTCAGCAATGTGATTGGTGACATTGTGAATGTCGCTGATCACACTGACGACATTGTCAACTTGTTACACAATGCAAGTGTTGGCATTTAGCCTGCCGACATTTTCGTGTCGGCAGGTTAACTGTCAACATATACATTGTCGGAAAGACATGCACCACCGAAGGGAGAGAGGAGTCCGACCTAGGTAAGAAGGAGAAAAATAATTGAGACAGATCTGTGAGAAGCCAGACATATATTATTGAGATTGATTTATTAAGAGATATATATGTAAATGCCTGTATTTGTGGAGGTCAGCAATTATGAGAAAAAGCATCTGATAATAGAAATATATGTACAGAGAATTCTCTATGAAGCCAATGCACCTTTGAAGAGAAACAACATATTGGAAAGACAAGTGAAAGGGTGATATAGATTTAACACCTGCATCAAAATAAATATTTATTTCAGAGACTGTGCTATATATACATTAAAGATATCATCTGCATCAATATAAATATTTGTTTCAGAGACTATTATATATATATATATCCATTCACGATAAAATCTGCATCAGTATAAATGTTTATTTCAGAGACTGCGATATAGGTCCATTCAATATATCATCTGAGTGATTATAAATAATTATTTCAGAGACTGAGTTATATATCAATTGTTTATATAATGTGCTTTGTTTCTGATGCAAATACAAATCTGGAGAAAATAAAATGTACATATAACTAAGTGAGAAGTAGCTACCAACAGTATTATAAGTGCACCAATGACAGCCTGGCCTGGAAGTGATGGATGTTGCAATAATATATACTGTGAACTGTGAAATTTTAAGTGTGTTGTAATATTAATTAGTTAATATTTATTCTAAGTGAGGAGTGTAATTTAATAGTATACAGTAATTGTGTGTGCTATGCTCTATCTAGATGTTAGGCATAGTGTTATTTTATATTGAGTTAGGATTAGTTTATAAGGAGCAGTTTGCAGTCTAGAAATAATTAGTATACAATCTAAATGTACATATATCTATATTGAGGTAAATACTCAAACTCATTAAAGTGTTTGTAATTCTAATTATTATTTATTCACTAATTGTATATCTAGCTAAAATATATATTTGTCAAAGTAAATAGTTTTCTATAAAAGAACGATTTTATCATATGTCAGATTTGTGCGAAGTGTGTGGTTACAGGGGGTCCCCAAGTTGCTTCTGGTGGTCATTACAGGCATGTCCATACATATCAAGAAAAAGAAGACTTGGTGGCAGCACTGCGCAAGAGAACAGTAAGTAATACACACAGAGAGAGATCACAGATACACCCCTTAGCTGGATTAAGAGGGTGTTACACAAAAAGCAAGCAAAAACATATCACTAAGGTTAAAACAGTAACGTTATGAAGAAAAAAAGCACAAAAATTATTAAAGGTGAACTTGTTATGACTAGATGACTAGTGATGCAGTGGAGACAACTTTCCTCAATCCATGCAGTTCTATTCTTGATTAAATTATGAATACAAGCAATAAATACTAAATGAAAACCAGCTGTGTCAGCATTATTAGTATAATATAAATTACAATACAGGCAAATTTTTCTTGTTATACTCTGTACGTGAAATCTTTTTCTCATGTCTCACACATTCTAGGAACTCATGCTTAATGGTATTCCATTACATTATGCATTACATTGAATCCTGCATTTAAAACCTATTTACTACACTTCCTGTTTATGTATTGATTGCTGAAAGCAAATGCTAATGAAAGTAGCATATGGTCTGTTCAGCCCATTGACGCATTTGTTTTTTCAACACCATAGATAGGGCTCATGGTATATTATGAGCCACTCACTCAATGCAGATTAAATTTTGTGTTTTGCAGGCAGGAGATGAGAATATAGGATTACAGGGCCTAGGATTTTTAATTATTTTTTTGCCAATTGAAATATATTTTTAGCCATCAAGTCAACATAGTTTGATAATACATAAAATAAAATTAATGTGTTAAAGTCTATAAAGTGTGTCCTCTACATGGTCAGTTTCTTGTGCTTCCTATATGCTTTAATGATTGTATTTTGTTATAATGTTATGTGCTGTGATACTATATCTTGCCTTGTGATGCAATCTCCCACTCGATTATTCTAGTTGTATTAATAAGTTGCTGTCCTATTGATTTAATTTTTTAGTTGTCTACTGCTACAGATTAAACTGGTAAATATACTGCCTGCGTAGGTCACCTCATGCCCTATGAAAGACGTCTGTCTATGGAAGGTAGCTGCCCACATCCTCAAGGATGTAACTACAAATTCTTTGGTCCATATGGCAAGAATTTTACGGTCCTTTTCCCAAAAATAGATTAAATATAATCATTGACAATGCGAATGCAGTGTATGTTTCTCATACACTGATTGGCTTTTTACAGTGACAGGGGAGATCTATGATCTTGTCACAAATTCAGAATATAGGATGGGCCTCAAAGTCTGTCCAGGTGGATACTACCCCCAGAGAGGCACAGTGTCTAATGGAAAAGAGACTTTCACCAGGGATCCCCGCAAGAGGATATGGATTTAGCAGCTCTCTAACAGCAGATCGCGGTCCTCTAGGGGGGCGATGAGCAAGACTAAATGGATGGACAGGAGATAAAGGTTGTAATGCAGATATGACAGAGCACTGAGGTCCTGATGAGCAGGATTAGAAGAGATTCTCAAGGAACTGCAGAGTGGTGGAAGCGTCTTGGATGCGGAGAAGATACAGGTATACACAGGAGAGTAATAGGCTGCAGGATGATAAATTACTGAGGTCCTGATGAGCTGGAAGACCTGGAGCAGGATCAGAGGTGATACACAACGATCTGCAGAGTGGCAACAGCTTGACTGCAGGGGTGATACAGAAGTACACAGAAGAGCAACAGACTGCAGGATGGTGAAGCGCTGAGGTCCTGATGAGCTGGAAGACCTGGAGTAGGATCAGAGATGATGCACAACGATCTGCATCATGGTTGCTGAATCTAGCGAATAACAAGATGGAAGCAATAAAGAAGAGCCAGAGGAGGAGAAGCTTGTGAAACTCGATAAAGGTGGCCGCTAGGTTCATAATGTAAGTAGACAGTATTTGGCCCCATAGATAAATTCTAAAGGGACAAACTCAACTGTGCGCTATAACACCCCCCCCCCCCTCACACACACACACACTGTAAAGTGCAACCTACCAAACTCAAACTGACAATTTAAAAATGAAATAGCTTTAAATTATGAACTATTGATGACTGAAACCTACGAATAAAAAACATAAGAAAGATATAGCCTACTTTGGCAGTGCTGGAGATACATATATATATATGTATCATATTCTCTCCATGAAATCCCCTGGTCCCACCTACCTTATACAGTGCAAGGATAGTCTCTCATCCCAAGCAGAAAATAGGAGCACTGTAAACATTCAAGAGTCTCAGTGCCTATTATAGGAATGTCCTATCCTCTTCATGGCAAAAATTGTATTCCTCCTCCCCAAGAAATAAAATGAATGCCAATTTAAAAACACAGAGGGAATTTTGTTGTCAACAATCGGTAGGTGCAGGGGCGCACGCAGGGGGGGTTTCTGGTTCTCCAGAAACCCCTCCCCTCCGCGAAGAACGGGGGCAAAACACTGTACTGTACAGCAGCCGCGGTGCTGTCAAATAAGCGTCCGCAGCGGTGCTGTATTGTAGTACAATACAGCACCGCCGCGGACGCTTCTTTCACAGCGCCGCGGCTGCTGTACAATACAGTGCCGCCGAAATGGAGCTCTCTCTCTCTATATTTTTTTTTGTGCGCCCCTGAGGTGGGTTGGAGTTCAATTGACACGTGCATTATGCAGCTATAAAAAATGGCTTTTGATTGGCGAAAGTATGAGTGTGCACAAAGCTTAAGAGAGATTGATTGACTAAAGGGAGAGAATATGTTGACCTGATCTATCTGCAAAGGCAAATGATTTGAAATAGCTTTCACGCACCACCAGCTGTACTAAATATGTTCTTTGCTTATTTTTTAATTTCCCTATTTTTTTCTCTTTCAGGGTTATTTTATTTTGCTATATGCCAGTAGCCATACTTAACTTGTAATAGTGACCAATTGCTGACTGCCACTGCTGAATTGAAGATCACTTTTAGTTTCCACTGCTTCAACAGTAAGCAGTAAGCTGTTATACTTACAGGTTTTTATGATGTTTCTTGGTTTTCTAGCTTTCCACTTTCATTAATAGAGTAGTTAGTGTTACAAGTTAGGCATGCCTTGTGTCCTTCAGTAAAAGAGCCTACTCTAGAAATCTGGGAAGCATAGACAGAATAACAAAAAGAAGTGGAGAACCCCATTAACTCACTGTATTTTGTATATGCCTCACAGTAGTAAGAAACAATGAGGACAAAATAACATTAGATTAAAAATTACTTTTCTGTTGAGACAATACAAATAAAATATTAGAGGATACATGACTGAATGTTTCAAAATAAAACAAGGTAGAACACTAATTGACGTATAGCATATATTTTCTGTAGTGTGTACCCAGCTTAAGTGCCTGGAGGACAGAGGATAAATTGTTGATGTTTAGAATGTCTGAAGGAGGATTGATGGATACATGACTAAAAAAGGGTGAATAACTGACTGAAGGAGAGAGAGTAACTGAATATAAAAGAACCACTAACTTACAGTATGTTTGAAAATTACTAAAGAGGGACAAATTTGAGATACTGTATGTAACTGATGACAATTGATTTTACGAAAGTGCAAGTTTTACAGGATGAATAATAAAAAGGAGATTTTTATCAGTTCCATTAGCTTCTAGCTGCCTCCTTTATTGACCTGGCATTAGCACACAGTCTGATGAAACCTGGATGTTTCATCAGAATGTAGCAATATGTGCTACTTTACGACTAACAGTTTAATAAATTGCTAATCAACTTTAAAATCTATGGTAAAGGAGAGGGTCCCCTAATTATGATGTTTATAATATACAATATACATGTAATATACATATATATTACATCTCTCGCTCAAATACTTCATTAAGTATTTGGAACAGTTCCATATACTGCTCTGGATTCACTTTTACATTGACACAGCAATCTGTGATTTCATAATTGCTCTTGATGCTGCCACTCAATCAGGAGGCTGTGCGGGTTCTTTGAGAGACTGCACAGCTGCACTACATGAAATAAAAGGGATTTCAATGGCTGAGACCACCAGCATGAAAGCCCTGAAATTTCATTGAATAAAATTGGTGAGCTTGGTCTCCAAAATGTCTAGAGCAGGTCTGGCTAACATGTGGCTCCCCAGGTGTTGTGAAACTAGAATGCCCGGCATGCCCTGTCAGCTCTTAGCTGGCTATCTACTGGCAAAGCATGCTTGGGCTTGTAGTTTCACAACACCTGGAGAGCCACAGGTTAGCCAGGCCTGGTCTAGAGACAAGTAATATCCCAACAGTGCTCCTGTATGACAATATGCAGGGCTAACTAAAAATAAAAACACCTGTATTAAGAAGAATTAGTAAGCATTACTGAATTAATAATTGTTCATGATGTTAGAAATAAGTGTAATTTTATAATAAGTACTAAACTTTAAAGGTGGTAAATAAAAAAGTACTTCCCTACAGGTGGAAAGTAGAAAGGGCTCATTTTTAGACACAAAAGGGTTATGTACCAGAGGAGGAACAGGGGAAAGGGGTTGCAATTTAAATAATACAGCGAATATGCAGAAACAGTTAGACATAGCATACATGGCCTACTGCTCAGAATCATTCTATTGCTCAACACAGATAACTCCACATTTTCTTATTCCATTTGACAACTGTTCAGCTCTACTTTTCTTGCTTAGTATGTATGGGGCATTGCACAGTACTACATCTCTTATTCTGTAGGATTATTGTAAATTCATTTACACTGTCTGTCTTTATTGTAAATTCACGGACAACTGCACAGTATTTATGTTGATTTTTATGGGGGATTTAATTCTCTGTATCTTACTATCTGTTTTCCTCTGTATCGTTGCACAACTGCATAAAACCGCTTCCCTTATCTGGTTTTATCTGTATTTTCTGTATGTATGACTATCTGCACCATGCTATTCATGTTCAGTATAATTTATGTAATTATCCATTTCTTTGTGCGTGAACAATTGCAGTATATGACTAGTCTTGCTTTATATGCTGAAGGCAATTCTGGGTGTTTAGTTTTATTATTTATTGGGTATTTGAAAGTACATTTTAAGAGTACATGTCTTCCTAGGATAAATGTGTTGAAAATATGTGTGCCTTGGATGGGTATGTTTGCCTATAAAATGTGCCATTGTTATAAATAATTCTGATTGATTCTGATCTCATGTCATGGTGTTTGATGTTATGAAAGAACGCCTCATGTGATACTGTATATATGATCTCCACTATGCAGATCCAAAAAAAAAGTCCTGTCTCTCCACACTGAAGAAGTTGGACAGCACTGGTTTCAATCAATACTACCATAGGCACGTACTAAGAATATAAACATAAATGCATTAGCATGTTTTCATGTATTTGTCACATAGTACAAATACTAATTATGTATCTATAACAGAGACACCACACACACATGGCTTTTCAAATAGTGATATAGAAATTTTGTGTTTTCTTTAAATCCTATTAGGGACAAATTTAAAACACTTTTAATGAATGACATGTATAAGGGGACATATGGAGAGGAAGAAATGTCCAGAGCCGCAAGGAATTATTTTTGTTATTAATTGTTATTGCTTTCTTTGTAAGATATAAACATTTAAAATTTTACATAAACATAATAACAGTGATACAACTAGAACTAGTAATTAGCTAAGCCTTACTACATTGTTTGCATGTTTGTGGCCAAAACTAATTATTATCAATAATGCATGGCTAAACTCATTAGCCATGAGTTTATCATGAGCCATGTCATTAGCCTAAATAATGTAAATTGTTGCATTAAGGGGCTCATATATCAAAATATATATCTGGCAAGTCTTGACTTTGATGGTCCTGGTGGAGCTTCAATGCAATGAATATATATTTATCTGTCTCTTAAAATGCTGCATACTTGTTTTGTTATAGTGAAAATAATGAATATACCTTTAACATTTGATTTTAACATGTAGAACTGTTTTCACAAAAGTAGGGTTTTTGGTTGTAAAATCTTTGTATGTAAATGTATGTCAATATCATTGGGTTGAGAGTTGCACTGACGGTATTTCAGATTTTTCAGGTTCTCAGCATGGGGGGCCCAATCAGGTAATCACTGCTAGACCCGGCATCATGTTTGAGTGTGTATGATGTCTTTGCAAACTGAGACTTTAGCTTGCGACCTTGATCATGTGTATTCAAAATTTGATCAAAATGTCAGTTGAGAACCTCATGTTTATGGAAATACTTATATGCTTTTAATTTAAGCTTCAGAATCAATTCCCCCCATTATGTAAAGGTGGGGATTGTGGGAATATTCTACAGCAAATAGAATTATGATGGCTCAAGAAACTAAGATGTCTAGCCGCAGCAACATTGAACATAGGTTTCAAAGTTCCTTGTTTCCTTTAAATGTCCACCTTTATGTGATTTTCTATTGCTATTACCTTTATCCTGTCGGTATATCATGTTCCTTATACAAGCCCATTCCATATATATATATATATATATATATATATATATATATATATATATATATATATATATATTATTAAAATAATTCTATCGTTTTCAAATAAGCATTGTCTAAGCGATTGTGTTGTGTTTCCAAAGTAATTTATTTTAGCAGATGCAAAATTTAACAATTCAATACATGATTATAATACAGTACAGCCAATACCAAAAAGAAACATACATACCGCGCCCCATGCGCTCGCTAAGCTGCGCTCCCACTGGTACCAGCGTACAGTACTTCACTCCAGAATACTGTGGTCGGAGAAGACTGACTTGGTACCAGCTAGAGCTGTATTATATACACTCAGTGTTACAGTGAAAACAATGCAGATAGTATGGCTTGCTTCTATGGTCCAGGTATCAGGAAGGTCCAGAGTGCTGCAGATCATAGGCCAGTTCAAACCAAAATATCTAAAGGTGGGGGTCATCTCTCCAGGGGTTGTGCTCTGACTTTCCCGCCAAGACTCCAGTTTTGAACTAGTCTATTAGCCTTTTACAGTTGGTATCACTCTGATCATTTATTCCCTAACATCATTACCTAGAGTATGCAATGTGCGATCTCTTCAGCGAATGAACCAGACAGCTGCTGATGAATAGGGGATTAAAACGATACTAAACATGACACATCTCCTGCAACCTGAACCTTAAATAACACTGGAGTGTACATATAATCATAATATATCAACTAATAGTAAACTAAATGCTATCTGCTCATAAATCACTATATAACAGAACCAATATGAATATGAAATTTATAAATAACTAAATGTTAGAGTGCGAGTGTGTGCGTGTGTATTTTATCGTGCAATTGCGCTATATCTTGTGTTATGTGGCATATTGATCGCAATCGCACAGCAAATCAATATTAACCAATATACTTTTGTTTATCCAATTATACGACTTTGACAATACATATATATATATATATATATATGTATATATATATATGTATATATATTAGAGACGTTCACTGACCATTTTGGTCTTGGATCTGGATTAACTTTGTGTTTTGGTTTTGTTTTTGGATCTGTATTTTTTAGAAAAATTGCTAAAATATGCTGAAATTTTGAAATAATTTTGCTCTTTGTTCATGCCTACATTATTACATTATTATTAACCTCAATTACACTAATTTCAAGTCATTTGCAATCAATTTTGACCACCTTGCAGGTCACAATATTATTTTCATATACTTTAGGACAAAGATTGCACCGACTTGGCCTGATGCTAAGCAACAGAGCATCAAACATGTGGGAAGCATGGAATCTGTGATTATGGAATATGCTGCATTGAACAGAGATTTAAAGCAATATATAGACGCAGCTGAAGATACCATAAAGTTAAAATGTGACCCACCGGATAAGATCCCGGATTTAAGAGAGCTAGTACACGAGAGATACACTGCGCTTCACAAGAATAATTGAAAGGCGGCCCCGACAGGACGATAAATATGATGAGTTTAAAGAACAGCTAAGAAACCTGAGAAAACAAATGGGTGTGTCACTGGCCCCTGCAGACTAAGCTTTGGAAGATGAAGACAAGGAGCCGTCACTCTGAGCACACGGCCAGTACAGTGAAACTGAGAATGGCTCATGAAATCAGTTATGGTTCATTTGATCGCTCCAAGCGTTCCTTGGATAACTGTGGTAATTCTACAGCTAATATATGGCAATGAGCGTTGCCCCCCCAGGGACTCATGCATTTATCAGACCAAATCCAATCCAGGGTGCCCCGACGGGTTGGAGATGGTGAACCCAGTGAAAAACATGTATGTGGTCACACGTACTAGAGACAAGCAATTGAAAGGATGATTGAAAACAAACTTCAGAAGGGTAAATCCGCCAGATGTCCAAAAATTGGCTGTGATCACTCTGACATTAGCATATCGGATTTTTTTCCATACAATGCACTAAAAAGAGCCATTGAAATTCACAGCAAAAAAAAAAGGTCATCACTGAGCTTTGAATCAGCCCCAATTCACAAAAAATTATAATATAGCTCAAAGTGAAAGGTAATACATATACACGTCTATTTAGACATCCATGCTTACATTACTTCTCCAAGCAACGTTGTTCTTTGTTAATAAAACTGTTGTCTTTATACCGTTCAAAATAATCCTTCACCATTCTTTGCATGTTGATAGTTGATAGTCGGATCAGGTGGAGTTACAGCAGAGGGGTCACTAATTTTGGTCAATTCTTTTACAGTGGACAAGACCAGGGGGTAAATGTATGAACGTCCGATTTTTTCAACTCGCCGGAAATCGGCTACTTTGCAGTGAAAATTTAAAGCGGCGATGACTTGTAAAGGCACTTTCATACATTTACCCCAGATGTCAAAATGTTGTACTGAGTCATCTGCCTCATCAATGGGTGTCTTTGATTTTTGCAAAGCACACAACAGCGCATGTAGGTAACATTGGCACACATCAGTAGCTAAAAGGAAAAGTGGTGCATGATGGAATTGTCCTTGGGCCCTCCCACCCAACCTTATGTTGGATCTTAAAAAGGACATGTACACTTTAACAAACCAAGCACTTCAGTGACAAGGAGTGCCACTTTTGTGGCTGATGTGCTTGGTTTGTTTGGGCCCCCACAAATCAAGCTAACAATGGGCTTAAGGCACATAGGGGAACAGTGCTGTTAATGAACTCTACTGTGGCAAGATGTCCTCAGCCTCATCCTTACCCTCCTCAGTGTGTACATCATCCTCACACATTTTTAATTCATCACTACTGGAATCCACCATTACAGAAGTCTCTGTATTTTTATGTAATTAGCGGGAAAGGCCTTCCACGTGGAAAGTGAGGTTCATTTTTATGAACATCATCTTTTCCACATTTTGAGGTAATAGCCTTCTACGCCGATCACTGACAAGGTTCCTGGCTGGGCAGAAAACTCTTTCTGAGTACACACTGAAGGATGGGAAGCTTAGTCAGTGCAAAGCGAGTTAATACATGGGTCTCATTATTCCCTTTTTTTTCTCCCAGTATGTAAAGGGACTGTCTGTTATGTCTATTTCTATGCTCTCGTTAAAATAATCCTCCACCATCCTTTGGGTGTTAATAGTAAAATCAGGTGGAGTTACGGCAGAGGTGTCACTTTTTTTTGTCAATTCTTTTAGACCAGACCAGGGGGTAAATTTATCAAGCTGAGAGTCTTCCGACGGTTTTGAAAAACCAATCAGATTCTAGTTATCCTTTATTTAATACATTCTACAAAATGAAAGCTAGAATCTGATTCGTTGCTATAGACAACATCTCCATTTTTCAAACCCGTCGGAAAACTCTCAGCTTAATACATTTGCCCCCAGATGTCAAAATGTTGTGGTATCTGCATCATCCCTGGGTCTCTTGAGAAAGCTAAGTTTTTTCCTAGCAGCAGTTGAAACTGAAGGAGGAAACATCACCGTGTCATGTACCACTTGAGTTGTCAGCTTGCTCATTGCATTTCTTGAGATCTGGTTCAGGTGGAAAGAAAGAGAAGACATATAGCTCTTAAACCTAGGATCAATCACCAAAATGTAGTGATCCGATTTCAGGATGTTTATAACTCTTGGATCCTGTCGAAGCGAATAAAGTCCTTGATCTACAAGTCTGACATACTTAGCCTAATTGCTTTGTTTAATTTCCTCCTTCAGTTTCTCAAGCTGCTTTTTCAAAAGTCTTATTAAGGGAATCACTTGATTCAAGTTATCCCTGTCTGAACTCACTTCACAGGTGACTACTTCGAATGGTTTCAGCATCCTGCACAACATGGAAAGTATTCTCCACTGCACTTGAGTAAAATACATCCCCCCTCCTTTCCAATGTCATGGATTGTGGAGTAAGCGTGGATGGGTTTTCTCTGGTCCTCTATCCGCAGATGCATATACAGGGTGGAATAACACCTTGTCACCACCTCTTGCTTCAGTTGGTGGCAGGGCAAATTAAACTGGTCTTGTAGCTGTTGCAATCTCCTACATGCTGTTGCCGAATCCCGGTGATGTTCATATATTTTACAGGCCACAGACAGCATCTACCACACATCCCTGTCATTTTTTAAAAAGCTCTGCACTACCAAGTTTATTATGTGAGCAAAACAGAGAATGTAATGGAATTCACCCAGCTGTAATGCTCTGACAATATTGGTGGCGTTATCAGAAATGACATATCCTGAGGAGAGTCCAAGCGGGATAAGCCATGTTGCAGTGACATCCCTTAGTTTTGTTGCTGCTGTTTCTGCTGGTGAAGGCGAATCACCAGCCCAGTGGTCTGTCACAGTCATATAATCTTTAGTTTGTTCAGTTCCGCTTATCCACATATCTGTGGTTAAGTGTACAGTGGGTAGAATGGCATTTGCAGCCTAATAATTAAATTTTTACGAATCTTCTGGTAGAGGTGAGGAATAGCTTTTTTAGTAAAATGGTGTTGTGACGGAATTTGGTAAGGGGGCCACAAGACCTCAAGTAAATGTCTAAAACCAGCTGCATTAATAGTGGATATTGGACTCAGATCAAATACTAGCATAGTCGCCATGGCGTCTGTCAATTGCTTTGGTCAATTGTTACCTTGTTACCTAGCTACTAGTAGTCTTCTTCTTGATCTGCTTCTGGGATGAAGATCCACCCCCAGCAGCAGCAGCAGCAGAAGCAGCAGTTGGACTAACATTCAAGAATTCTTCTGAGGAATCCAGGATAGTGGAGGAGTCATCTAGCCTTAGCAACTTGGATGCAGGACTAACTCAGATTGCTAATGAGGATATTGATGAGGAAGGTGTTGTGGGTGTAGATCGCAGGTGCTGGGATCTAGCTGAGAGAAGGGACCTAGCTGATGCTGGACTGCTTGTTGTTTTTTTTTTAGCATAAGTTTTCAGTTTTCCCAACAGCTTGCCATGAACTTGCTTCAAATGGCGTAACATGGATGAGGTTCCTTGATGGTTAAGGTCCCTCCCTCGACTGACTGTGGCTTGACATACACTACAAATGGCTATACAATTGTTGTCAGGATTTGGGTAAAAATAATTCCACACATAAGAGGTGGATTTTTTGGTCCTATGCCCAGGCTTGATAATGGCCTTTTTCTTATCACGTGCAAGAACTGCTTCCACTGGTGCATGACTTACACAAACAACATCATCCTCATCAACATTCTCATTAGCGCCCTCGTTACACAAATAACCCCCTCATCCTATTGCAATTCCAAAGTGGCATCCTCAATTTGTGTGTCATCGGCTACACTTGGGCTGCTCATGCACACATCTGCAGAAGTGCTCAAAGGGGCCTTCTTTATGGGTACACTATCAGAAAAGTCAGGCTTACACATAGCACTCATGGATGGACTCTCTCAGGGATTTGTGTCATTTCTGAATCTGAACATACCTTTTCCTCTAGTAATCTGCTGTTTTCTTCCAGCTCCGCACCACTTTTTGAGTCCGAATGACAAGGTCTAGCATGGTCATTACTGACCTTGCAAGAAGATACCTCAGTGACAGTTGCAGAACTAGTACTCATAGAGAAAGGCGCAGGCCTCATTCTTTCCTAGCCACTGTGTGTGTAGAATGGCATGTTGGCAATTTTATTTTTTTCTGCAGATAACTTTGCCTGGATTACAGGTCTTTTTTTCTTGACCAAGGTAAGAGGTGTTTTTTTACATTTTTGTTTCCCTGACTTAAAAATACAATGCACTTTTACATAGGCTTTAGCAGATGACGTAGAGGGATTGCTATCATCATAACTGGTGCCAGCAGCTGCTTGGTGCTCCTGCTCTTCTGTGTACTGCTGTGAATTAATTTTGATAACACAGTAGAATGTGACTGCAGATTGTGAAGAACACTGCCAGCCCTATTATTTCTATTTCAGCAATGACAATTAGCAATGGAGCTCTCCTGTCTCTGTGTGAGCTATAACTCAGTAGACTGTCACTGAAGACTTTGAAGAACACTGCTACCCCTCCTCTTTCTTTTCTAGTTATGATACTGCCCAACTGCACCAGAGACTGCCAAGAACTGTGCTATCCCCTCTGTGCCTCTCTGTGAAATGGCGCTGGATTGCCGTGGAGGGCGGTACGACCATGGCCTTATCTGTGAGGAGTTTGCATGTTCTCCCCGTGTTTGCGTGGGTTTCCTCTGGGTGCTCCGGTTTCCTCCCACACTTAAAAAAAAAACATACTAATTGGTTAATTGGCTGTTATCAAAATTGACCCTAGTCTCTCTTTCTATCTGTGTGTGTGTGTGTGTGTGTTAGGAAATTTAGACTGTAAGCTCCAATGGGGCAGGGACTGAAGTGAATGAGTTCTCTGTACAGCGCTGCAGAATTAGTGGCGCTATATAAATAAATGGTAAAGACGATGATGATGATACTTTTAGAATTCAAAACTTGCGAAATCCGACGATGTAACAATCATGTTTTGCCTCGTTTTCAATTCCGAGGGCACGTGAAAGTACCAAGCCAAGCCGGATCTGCTAAGTTCGGGTGGGTTCTTTTCTCGGGGAACCGAGCCTGAGCATCTCTAAACTATATATACGCTAATTATATATATATATATATATATATATATATATATATAGATAGATAGATAGATAGATATAGATATACATGAACATATATATATATATATATATATATATATATATATATATATATATATATGTATATATATTTAATGTAAATATATTTCATTTAATTGAGAGTGAAAGAAAACAAATAAAACAATATTGAAATATATAATTGTACGACATCATTCCAAAAAGGGGATTTTATAAACAAAAATAGATACTGCCAATACTCATACAGGTATGGGTGGGAAAAAACAGGGTGGGAGGGAGAGGGAGGGAGAGGGGTAGAGAAATTTCAATAGAGAAAAAGATTAAAAATAAAATTATATTATTGGATACATTTAAAATATTTGATCAGTGTTAAAATATTTAAGCCAGGAAGCCAATTAATATTAATCAATTTAAAGAAATTATTTAGAAAACCTGTTATGTGTTCCATTTTATAGACATACCAAACTTTATTAATAACAGCTTTGATAAAGGGTGGGCTTAGTGATTTCCATATAACAGCTGTTTGAGAGGACACATCAATACAGATATAATGAATCATTTTATGATAGCATTTGTTAATACCCAGAATCAGGAATGGAAGAAGAACAAATTCATATTATTTCTTAATTGTTTTATTTTGGTTTGTTGAAATGAAGTACTGAACTGTTTGATCGCTTGATATTTTGGTTTATTCATTCTTTTTTTTTTTTTTTTAAATCCAGTATTTTTATTGAAATTTTTTAAGATATAAGCATACCAAACAACAAAAAGGAAAGAAAAACAATTGCATACATATCAGAATTAAATAACGGAATTTACAAGATTACAATAAAGCATAATAATAATAATAAATGTGCTATATTCATTCAGTATCATACATCGTAAATGCTTATACATAAGTATGTTACACATGCAGGGTTTATTACATGGACTCAGATACTTATTATAAGAACAGCGGGAGCCATACATTTAAGTAAATAGAGCATCTGTACTAGATGACACAGGATAGAATGGAGACTCTAACCATCTATACCATATATTCTCAAATTTCTTCAGAGCCTGTCTGCTAGTATAAACAAATCTCTCGTGCCTTATGGTGGTATTAACCAGTGCCTTCCAATTTTTAACCGTGGGACTCGGGGCCAACCACAGCCTCGCTATACAGACATCAATAACTGTGAAATGTACATTTTTGTCAGTTTATTAACTTTCCCCTTCAATCGGAGCCCAAAGAGACAAGTGGCCGGTGAACTAACGGACACTTCAATTCAAGTAACCTGAATACATCTCCTGATCCTTCGCCAGAAGATTCGTATACATGAACACTCCCATAGAAGGTGCCAAAAGTTAGCATTGATCGAATTGCATTTCAGACAGTTAGGGGTAACATCCGGGTGAAATTTTGCCAATCTAATAGGGGTAAAGTAGGCCCTGTGTAAGATAAACACCTGTATTTGTTGAAATTTTATTGATGAAGTATAACCTTTAGTACTGTCTGTAACCATTCCCCACTCCTTGTCTGATAAAGGGCCAATATCTATTTCCCACTGATTCCTCAAACCATCCAAATCATCTGCAGTGGATTCATACAGAAGACATGAATACATTCGAGAGATCAGACCTCTATAACCCAAGGCCTGTAATTGTTTCCTCAGTGGATCCACCCCAAACACCAATGTCTCCCCTTTAAATTGTGTGTTTAGGGCTTGTCGTAATTGAAGGTAAGAATAAAACATTGTTCTGGGTACAGAGAATTCCCCAACCAACTGTTCGAAGGATTTAAGTACATTTGTATCATAAAGTTGACCTACTGACACCACACCCAACCGAGACCACTCCCTGGCCCTCTTCACTGTATTCAACTTCTCAAATTTCTTTGCCCCCCAGATAGGAGTACATGGATCAATGTCAGTTTGTTTCATTATTTTATTACAGATTGTCCAAATCTTAACTGCCTGAATCAGGAGCGGAGGAGCCCGCATACCAAGCCCCCCCACTAGCAGTGACTGTAAGGGAGTGTGATTAGAATTAAATTGGTGTACCAACACCCAATGTAGCTCATGGTAATCGGGGTCCAAAACCCATGCCCTAAGGTGGACCAACTGAGAGGCTAAATAATATAGTTTCAAGTTAGGAAGTGCAAATCCACCAGAAGATCTGAATCTACACAGCGAGCTGAGCTTGACCTTAGCCCTCCCCCTCCCCAAACCAATGAAATCAAATAGCTATCAATGCATCGGAAAATGGAGGGTGGAATATATACAGGTGACTGCTGGAGTATATACAAAACTTTGGCTGCACCATCATCTTAATTAAATTTATCCTACCGGAGACAGAAAGTGGGAGCTTCTTCCATGCATGAGTTTTTTCTTTAATGTATTTGATCTGGGGCCGCAAATTAAGTTCTACATATTCAGCAGGGGTATTAGAGATCCATATTCCCAAGTATTTGAATTTCGATGCCGATTTTAACTGCAAGCCTTCTAGCATTGTCACGGGACACTCCCATCCCAGAGGGAACACACTAGATCTATCCCAATTAATTTTTAGGCCGAAAGAAAAAACAAATCCATCAACCACCCGCAGCAAATGTTTTAGGGAAGTGTCGTGATCTGAAAGGAACAGCAGCATATCATCTGCATATAATGCCACCTTATCCTCTCTGTGCTCTGATCTAAGTCCCACAATTTCTCTATCATGCCGGATTTTACAGGCCAGCGGCTCTATTGCTAATGCAAACAGGGCCGGAGACAATGGGCACCCCTGTCTAGTACCCCACTCTAATTGAAATTGTTGAGAAAGATGCCCATTGACACAGACCTGCGCCACTGGATGTGAATACAAAAGTTTAACCCATTTTATAAATTCCGGGCCCACTCCAAATCGGGACAGTACCTCCCACAGATATGGCCACTCCAACCGAGTCAAACGCCTTGGCTGCGTCCAAGGACACCACAACTTCGCTCTCAGTAGAGGGTGACCGCACCTGCAGGAGAGTATACAGCCTTCTAAGATTGATAGACGTGGACTTGCCCGGCATAAATCCCGTCTGATCCAGATGAATTAATTCCAGCACCACTCTACTTAACCTCAAAGCCAGTAATTTTGCCAGAATCTTAACATCATTTGACAAAAGTGAAATCGGGCGGTAGGACTCAGGATACAACGGATCTTTACCTGACTTAGGCAGCACCACCACTATTGCCTCTGCCATTGAAGGGGAAAGAGCACCAGTCTCACCCAGCTCGCTGAATGTATCCAACAACCTAGACACAAAAAAGGGCCGGTGTTTTTTATATAATTCAATTAGGATTCCATCTACTCCAGGGGCATTACCATTAGGGAATGACATAATAGCTATATCAATCTCTTCAAAAGTAAAGGGTGAGTCCAAAAACTTTCTACTATCATCGGAGAGGACAGGAAGGGAGATACCATTCAAATACTGCTGTAACGTATCCATGTCATATCTGACCTGTGACATATGTATTAGTGTAATATTTATGAAATACCTCAACAATATCAGGCATCAGATACCTGTTAACCCCACTGTCATCACAGATAACCGGTAGTGCCGCATCCGCCCTCTCCGCCCTTGTCAGATAAGCCAGGAAGCTACCATTTCTATTGCCCTCTGCATATCGTACATGCTTAGAAAACAGAAATTTACATTTGGATTTCTCAAATACATACTCTACCCACTCTCTCTGGGCCAACTGCCATGTTCCCCTTGCAACCTCAGTTTTGTCCGCAATGTATTGTGCTTCTAAGGATTTACACTTTTTCTCTAATATCTGTTCTTTTTGTCTGGACGACTTTTTAATTTCAGCTATGCTAGCAATTAATGTCCCCCTTAGGAAAGCCTTAAAAGCGTCCCAAACTATAGGTGGCCTTGCTGTTACCAGATTATCTACAAAGAAGCCTTCCCACTGTGTCACCAATGTCGCTCCTGTACTCATCAAGGAGAGCCAGAAGGGATTTAATTTCCAAAAGGACTGGCCTCTATCAATTGCAAAATCAATAGATAGGCAGAGGGGCAAGTGGTCAGAAATTCCTTATATTCAACGCTCCTTTTCAGCGGTACCAGAGAGTGTGACAGCAGAGCCAGATCAATTCTTGAAAATGCATTATGTGATGTAGAAAAGAAGGAGAATTGGACATCTTCTGAGTGCCTCAAACGCCATACATCTACTAACCCCATTTCCTCAACCAGAGCAGAAAAAGCCGACTTAGAGTTGCCAACTACAGCATTTTTCTCTCGCCATCTGTCCACCTCTCCATTTATCACATTATTAAAATCCCCTATACAAATGGCTGGAACCTCTGGAAACAATGCCATGGATTCTCCACATTTCCTTAACACCTCACCATTATACGGTGGGGGTATATATACAGCTAACAGAATCACCGGAACCCAATTAATGACAGCCTTCATCAGTACAAACCTTCCCCTTGCATCCACTTGAATTTTTTCCAAGGAGAAGCAGAGACATTTATGTACCAATATAGAGACACCTCGAGAATTAGTCGTGTACGTAGAGTGGTATGCCATACCTACATATGCTTTTTTAAGGGCGAGTATTCTATCACTGTGTAAGTGAGTCTCCAATACACAAAAAATATCAGGATCATTTTTTCTAATTTTTCTTAGTACAAGAGAACGTTTCACAGCATTATTTAGGCCCCGCACATTCCGTGAGAGAATTTTCAGCTCCTTATCAGATGTACCAGAATACATATAATAGTAGTCTCTCTTATCCCATTACCCCGCATCTCACACCCCTGCAGAGCATACATTGATATACTTATAAGCACATATAATCCTTGTCTATATATTTGCGATAACATTAAAACTACCCACAACATAAATAACTTTAATACTAAACCCACAACCCCACCCTGTATACTTCACCAACTTTAGTATTCCTTAAACCCTAACTAAAGTTACCTTAAGATATTCAGCAGGCCAGCACACTACCAAAAGAGGTCACCCGCCAACCCGCAAAATACCAGAAGATAGAGGAAAAGGAAGGAAGGAAAAGGGGCGGATTGAGACAAGAGAGGAAAAGAACGGCCTTAAAGCCATGGGCTCTCCAGCCCATTACATTTTTTTTTTTCCACAGTGGACCTTTCAACATTAGTTTGAAAATCACAGACCCCACCTAAACGCAAAATACATTTTTATTTTTTTTTGTACCACAGAAGAGAAATTACATTATGTATAGCAAATACCATGCATAATATCAATGACAAATCAGCAATGTCCAAAGGACTAGGAGGAGAGACATAGAAAAGTACTCATCCAGCATCAGCGTCCAGCAGCAGCTAGGCGGTCCAACCAAATTGCAGCCTCTCAGGGAGTATCAAAAAAGGATGTACGGCCCTCCGAAACCACCCTCAACCGGGCAGGGAAGATCATGTCATACAGGATCTGTAAATCTCTCAATCTTCTTTTCACCGGAATGAATTGAGCCCTGTTCTTTTGTACATCCAGAGCGAAGTCAGGATACATTGCTACTCGCTGACCATTGTATTCCACTGAACCTTTCTGCCTAGCCATGCATAGAATGGTATCTCTGTCACGATAGTGCAACAATTTGGCTATGAAGGTGCGTGGGGGGGCTCCAGGAGTTGGAATACGGTGGGCCCGTTCCACCGCGAATTGGGCTGTAAATGAATCTGTACCAAATAGTTGAATTAACCACTTTTCCAGGAAGGATTCTGGGGAGACACTTTCTGCCTTCTCGGGCAATCCAACCAACCGAATGTTGCTGCGACACAAACGCCCCTCCATATCCGTAAGCTTTTGTTTAAACAGGGAGGCTTGCGACTCCAGGCTCTCGAACCGGCCCGCAACTGGTGCAGAAGTGTCCTCCAATGTAGACACACGGGTCTCCACTTCACCCACTCTCTCCCTGATTTTTTGCACGTCTCCCTGATTTTTTGCACGAAGAGAGAGGTCCACCTGCACCTCTCCTATTTTATCCATAACACGCTTTTCATATGCCCCAATGGCCTGCAGGACCTGCTGTAATGTAACTTCAGGGTCCGCCAGTGGAGCTGACAAAGGGGGGGTAACGGGATGTGATGCATCTCCTGAACCAGAGGCTGCAGTGGAGGTGCGAGCAAAGCGGTCCAATTTTCCCGCTGCAGTGGACTGGTTATGTTTGCCCATAATTTCACAGGAAAGATGGGATGATATTTATCCTATAAGCTTGTATGCAACCCTGTAGCCTGTATAGCTTTAATTACATATAGGTGTACAGCTCAGATTGTATTGCTAGCAGTGCAGTGCAGCCAGTTATCTTCACAGAGAAAGGTATATCTCCTCCAACAACACTGATAATGATAATCAAATAAGTCCAGAGCCCAATTCAGTTACTCCTCACTTGTACAAGGATATAAATGTACCTGTATCAGATGGCTAT
Source organism: Mixophyes fleayi (assembly GCF_038048845.1). Taxonomy (NCBI): domain Eukaryota; kingdom Metazoa; phylum Chordata; class Amphibia; order Anura; family Limnodynastidae; genus Mixophyes; species Mixophyes fleayi. The sequence continues at coordinate 258,578,920 of NC_134405.1, read as the reverse complement.
CACAGGCTGTGTTCACTTGTACACAGACCAGTATGTGGTATTGCAGAGGCGCTATGTCCTAGCAGTCATCAACTGCCACAAACTGCCTGCAGTATTCCTCCACCCAGAAGCTCAGCACTTTCTCTCCCAGTCCTGGGTAAAATGGCGTCGGAGCAGATTGGCGGTAAAATGGAGACGATACCCCACAGGAGACCATCGGGGAGAACAACAGCCACTAAAGGATCACCTCCGCACCAGCCAGACAGGAACCGAGAGCACCAGCTATTCACCTCTCCGCCGATACAGCCTCCCTCAGCGCTCACCTCCGCACCAGTCAGGCCCCGTCGATCACATGGAACTCCTCTCTCTCTCTGGAGGACAAGAGCACTATCAAAACAGGTACACTATGTACAGAAACTATTCGGATGCACAGTTTTGGGTCCAAAAGTTTCTTTATTCCACTATAACGGAGATCAACAGGATATCTGGGATGGAGAGCTTGTAACTGTGCTTGCTACTCCATGCTCGTCCAGGCCACGCCCCCGTTTATTCATTCTTTTATTTTATCCTTTACCGGCATTATGTTTTTTTGCTCTTATTTATTATCAGTATTATTAATCTCTGTTTCTTGTTCTCTTTTTATATATTTATTTTGTATTTACTTATTCTTTTTCTGATTTGCTGCATTCTTTTCATGCTACTATGTTTTTTGTTTCTTTTTTTGACTGTCTTATTATGGTTTGTGTATTTTGTCTATAGTAACTCCTTTTCTTCTTGTCTGATTCTCCTTGCACAATTGATGAGTTTACAGTTACCTTGGTAATGTTTTTCTATGCTGTGTATTTGTAATGAGGCTTGCAATGGTCATTCAGCATGGTCAGATATTTATCTATGACTTCTTCTAACTGCTTAATCGCAGCGTTTAGCAATCACATTTATAGTTTATTAGGGACATTAGCACTAATTGGTTTCAGCTGTTGTTAGTCTTAATTTTTTTTTTTATTTGACTTATTTTCTTTTATGGGGTTGTGTTTTTTTACATTGTTACTTTCTGTGCTTATTTTTCTGACCTTTATGCATGACTGGATGGTGTTAATATTGTGATGACCTTTATTTGTTATAAGTCTAACTATTTTCACACTGATGGCTTGTATAATATTACTAGGGCTACCCACACATGTCTGTTTGCACTTGCTGTAACTACTGCTTCCTTTGGGGCCTGCTGTTGTCCAGCTGGGTTATGTTCTTTCTATGGTATTGTAATATTATTAATATTATTATTATATTTCTCTCTTGTAATTTTTTTTGCTCTATGTACAAATTCAAAGTTCATGGTACGCTATGTATGTTTATGTTTGCTTATTAAGTTTAATTTCCTTGATGTGTTATTTAATATGAATGTGAGCCTGACACAACCATGCCAGTGTTTTCAATATTGTAGAAGTATAGCATTAGCGCTAAAAGTGTGTTTCTGTGATTCAGTTCATATGCTTGACCATTCTGGTCCATTCTGCTGTCTCCAATCTTGACCTCCGATTGTGAACTAAAGTATCCAACCTTTTTAAGTTGCTTGCCTCATCTACTTTGTTCAGGTATTGTTTTGTTTAAATTTACATGGTGTAGCACAGTATTCAGCACTGCTGGTTTACAGAGCTGGTGCCATTAGTCCAATTCCAATCTATACAGGGGTTGTATGTCTACCTAGGTTTCTGTGGATTTCTTCCAGGTGCTCTAGTTTCCTCCCACAATACTGGTAGGTTAACTGGCTCCTGACAAAATTAATCCTTGTGTTTCAGTGGTTGGAAATTTTGTCTTTAAAGTACTGCGTAATATGTCGGGGCTATTAATACTTAAATAAATAATACTTAATCAGAAAGTACACTGTCTCTGGCAAAAACAGAAACTTGGCTCAATCAGACACTGCCTCACCTGCAGCCCTTTCATAAATTGGTCTCCAGTTCACCCACATCTCAGGCCTGAAAGGACACAAGGAGGTGTGCTTGGACTACTCCTTTTGCCATGTTGCATATTCACAGTTCTATCAAATGTCTCATCAATAGAGCCGTAACTTAGAATTCTAGTGCCCTGGGCGAGAAAGACAAATGCCGCCCCCCTAGCCCTCAATTTTAACCAAATTAGCCTAAAATATTCCTAAATTGCGCCCCCATTTAGCGTTGCGCCCTGGGCGGTCGCCCCTGTCGCACAGCCCTAGTTACAGCCCTATCACTCATGTTCCTATCTCTGAAATATATTCTATCAGGATTTTCCATCACTTCTTAATGCCTGTTGCTGTGATCTACCATCCCCTGGATCAGAGGCGAAACTGGTGAGCTGTAGGCCCCAATGCAGGGAAGCATGTTTGAGGGAACCAGGGCTCATAGCTCGCTAGATCTCCGTCCATCGGGCCTCATTATCTCTATTGGCTCCAATGCACTGCACCTGCTGCACCAATGGTAGTTCCGCCACTGCCCTGAATAACTCAAACAAATTGTTGAATTCTCTGCCTGGATCCCTCATTTGTTATCTTTTGACATCCTTACCATCATCTTTGATTTTAATATCCCCATTGATTATCAACTCTCCTTGTGCCTTCAAACTATCTTATTCTCTTCTCTTGGCCTCTTCCAGGAGACTTTTTTTTTTTACTTATTGGGATGTCAGTTGCCTTGATCTTGTTTTCTCCACACTATGTTCAGTTTCTGATTTCCCACTCAGAAACACCCATTTCCCATAAAAAATGCCCACTTTGGGGCAAAACACTGTGCAGTTTTGAAAGTCAGAACCCCTTTTACAGCCCTTGAATCGGGAAAGTTGGGAGGCATGCTAAAGACATTCTGCCAAACATGGATTGTGATCATATTAATCAAACGGGCGGTATATATCTATATCTATATCTATATATATATATATATATATATATATATATATATATTAGACAGTGAGGTAGAATATTGAATATTCCGCCAAAGAAGATAGTTAAGTAATAAACACCTTCTTTCTGCCAGTGTTAGGAATGAAGTGTATAATATAGAGACACACATGCTACAATAAAATCTTTTTTACATCTTTAAATACTTGCATTACAGAATTTATAGAGTAGTGACAGAAAAAGTTTTTCTTGCTTGCATAAAATGAGTCTTTTATATGAATACACAAATCAATGAAAATGAAAAGAAAGGGTTGGAAACCATTTCCTTTTATCAAATCATGTTTTTTTTTTTACTTTTCAAGTTTTAATCTGAGGTTTGAGAACAGAGCACTTTGATATACGTCCTAATTACATCTACAGCCCATGATATTGAAAGCACTACTTTATTTTATTTGTTACTGAAGACATATCCCCAAAGAGTCTAACAAAGCAGCTCTGGAGTTAGATTAGTTATTATTGAGATGTACAATGAAACAATCAAACAGAACATTTGTAATCTATTCTAGAGGAGTACGCACATTATCAATATTTGTATAAAAAGCTCTAGTAAAACACAACATATAATGCATCATCATTTTACTCTTAAAGAATAACTGCTAAAAATAGAAATGTCTGAAATATTGACCTAAATGTGGCTAAACTAGAATATATAATTCACCATTGTCTATATAGGATATCCCTAGGTTAATATTTTGAAATTATATCAGATTTGATGATCCAAGAGTAGCAAATGTATTGCACTGGAGGTGCTTTGAAATCATTTCCTTGAAGCAACAATTTACCTAGTACATCATATGAATAGGGAATATCAGTATTCACATTCAGGGCCAGACTGGGACTAATAACCAGCCATGGCATTTAAAGCATATAGGTCCACCTCTGTTGATGAGCAGGAAAAAACCTATCTGCCGACGTCGCCAAGGGCAAGGCCACATTATGTTGGGGTCAACACGGTGTGTTTATACATACATTATAATAAAACATTACATTTATCATGCCCTCCCCATCCACATCACGCCACCCCGCCAGACACATTACGACACCCCCAGTCCACTGTAATTATTTATACTTCTGATGCTGCTGACATCCATCAGGGTGGAAAGTTGCTGTAGAGTGAGCAGGGAAGCTCTTAGTCTCACGTATTTATAAATCTCATGAGACTTAGAGCTTGCTTGCTCTGTTGGCTGTGTCCTGTCTGGGACTGGGAGCAACTTTCAGATTCCTCTTGCTAACCAGAGCTGAATTAAGGCTCGGGGGGCTCAGGGCCCTTAAGACAGGGGATCTCCTATGATGTACTATGGTTATTAAACACATTTTTGACAAATGCACAGGCAATTCTGTGTGCACTTCTGTTAGGTGCACATAGTTCTGCCTTCACAAGCAGTAAGGTGTGAAGCAGGACATACCTCCCTACTGTCCTTGCAGTCAGACCAAATCCTGACTAAGCTGGACAGTCATACTTCAAATTCAGGACAGGTGACAGACTGTCCAGTTCTTGTCACTTTCACCTCTTGCGGCTGCTGGTGCCTGTAGATCAGTTGCTGCTTGTCTGGATTCTGGAATGTTGGAGGCCCTATTTGGAAAAACAAAATCAGTACATGAAATTTAGAAAACTCCAACCAGTCCTGATGTTAAATCAATAGCACCCATGTTTTCAAATAAAGATCCCTCCAGCCCCAACATTAAACTAATAGAATTCACATTTGATAAATACATATATTTCTCTCCAACTAGCCTTGACATTAAATTAATAGCATACACATTTAATAAATAGACTTATTTCCCTCCAACCAGACCCAACATTAAATTAATAGTATTCCCATTTAATAAATAAACCTATTTCCCTCCCTCCAAACAACCCCAGCAAGAAATTATATAGCATTTAATAAATATACCTATTTCTCGCAACCATCACTGCTATTAAATAATTTATATTCACATTTAATAAATAGATATTACTTTTTTTCCCAAACAGCCCCACTTTAAATTAATATCCCCCAAACCACCCCAGCATTAAATTAAAGGTTCAATCACCCCTTCTTAAATTGCTAGGCCCCACTATTAAATTAAATTGACCCACATCACCCCACAAATAAAATAGCACCAATAAAATAATTAGCCACCACCTAAACTCCACCATTAAATTAATAGCCTACCTCCCACATTATATTAACACTCTCCTCCTACACTCATGCCTGAGTGCATGCCCCCAATTGATATTAAGCCAAAATAGAGCCCCCAAATTTTATTATGCTATGCACTAGTGCCCCATGTTCAAATTATGCCACACAGTAAGGCCCCCAATTCATATTATGCCATACAGTAGTGCCCAAGCTATTATTATGCCACACAGTTATGCCCCAAATCATATTATGCCACACAGTAATGCCCCTAAATAATTTTATGCCACAATAGTGCCCCCAAATCATATTATGCCATACAGTAGTGCCTTCAAATCATATTATGCCATACAGTAGTGCCTCCAAATCATATTATGCCACAGAGTTAACATATTAACACCACTAAATTATATTTGTAGAAACTGTGAGCTTATAAAAATATTCATTAGGAATAATTATTTTTTTATACAGAAGAGTATACTAGTTGCAATACTGGAATATACAAGTATATTAAAAATCAGTTTGGAGCTCTGTAACCTCATGGCTTGTGGCTTATTTTATGTCATAGTAAGTTTTCTGTAGTATCCTTTCTCCCCCCTCCATTCTCTGTAACATTATTTCTCTTCCCCCCGTTTTCTGTAGCATCCCATCTCTCCCCCCTCCCGTTGTCTGTAGAATCCTTTCTCTCCCCCCAATTTCTGTAGCATTATTTCTCTTCCCCCCATTTTCTGTAGCATCCTGTCTCCCCCCTCCCATTTTCTGTAGAATCCTTTCATTCCCCCTCCCTGTTTTCTGTAGCATCCTTTCTCTCCCCCCATTTTCTCTGTATTAGTGTACTTATCTTCTCATTTACTTTTCTCTTGCTGTTTCTGTCTTAGGACACGGACAAATTTGAAAATGTGGCACATGTAGTCAGGTGGCTGATTCCTGGGAGGAGCCAGCCACCAGGTAGCCTGTCGGTGTCGGGACCGGCCACTAATAGGCTAGGGCCGGCCCCATTAACTTGGATGCACTGACTGCAGTGCCGGACCCTGCCCATCTAACCATCGGCCCTTCTGACATTTGCTAGAACTGCCAGATGGCCAGTCTGGCACTGTTCACAGTGTAACATAATACCACTAATGCTGACATGCCAGTATTTCTTCCCTGTATTCTTACCCCTTCAGAATGTAATTTTATTTTCACTGCGCTCATTTTGTCCCTTCATAGAAATGTCTAATTAGGAACAATCAAGTAATACTAGTCCCCAGTGCTGCTGTATCGCAGCTGATAATGCGCAATTGGCCCCTTATTGCTGATTGTGATACCCCAAAACAAGGACTATGCTTTACAATGACCACATTATTATATGGTATTTTGTTAAATGTGGTCGGAAGTTGACCACTATTAGTCTATGGGGTATATTTACTAAACTGCGGGTTTGAAAAATGGAGATGTTGCCTATAGCAACCAATTAGATTCTAGCTATCATTTATTTAGTAGATACTACAAAATGATAGCTAGAATCTGATTGGTTGCTATAGGCAACATCTCCACTTATTCAAACCCACAGTTTAGTAAATATACCCCTATGTGTGTTCATCTGCTGACTGTATCTAACAGGCCCCATGTATTCCCGCAGTAATCATCTATGTATGTGAATTCTACTTTGATTCTTTCCCTTGGGAGTAAAGTTGATCATCAGGATTGACTCATATGTGGTCACTCTATAATGCTGTGTAAAAATAGAGTTGGCCAGTAAGTATGTGCCACATGCAGCAACATACAGTATTTGCCATGTGTGCAAAAAATTTTTGTAGGTCTAGCGATGAAATATGGTTTGCTTAGTGTTCCAAATTTTGAACAATATATGTAATAAGGCTTTTATATTATCACAGTACTACTTTTATTTTTAAAAGCCCTAAAATGTACAGCACAGAGTACATTTTCACATATCTAATTTCACCTCTAGAACGAGAAGCAGGCATGGTAGCCAGGGGCTAGCTGGCAAATTGACCCCCCCAGTCCAGCCAGCATGCCTCTGATGACAGCATACATTTATGCTACAGCATCAAATATCCATGTACATTATTGTATGTAGGACAGACTAGGAGAAAATTTAGCTTTAATGAAAACATACTGACTGCTTCCTACACAGAAAAAAACACTCCTCTCTGGACCAAAGAAATCCACTAAATTGAAGGAAACCCCGCTGGGCAAACACTATTATGAGAAAAAAAAACAGTGTTACAGAAGTTTACTGGCATATACTGGAAAAGATCTATTGCAGTACTGATCCAGATCTTAAAATATGACTATACAGAGAGAATACAGTTAAACCTCAGAAAAATATATAGTCTCATTGAGGAGTATAATTATAAATGTTTTCTATGACTCTATTACATAGACTCATTACCTCTTTTCTGATTGTCAGTTATAATGATGGAGTATTACTTTGCCATCTAGCTTAATAATATGGATGTTTTAGTGACCTCAGCACTAACACAGCATATCTGTCCTTTTTTCTATTAAGCATTATACTGTTTACTCTTTCGCTGAACTACAAACTGCACTATAGTCTGTATGCAATTAATTCAGATTATATGTGATTGCAGTAGCAGGGTTCATTGATTTGTCTAATAACAAAGTGGATTTGTTAATGAATTGGTATACAACTAACCTCTAGGGGGGTGCTAATGCACTTTGTATACCCTCCATTTCCATGTGCATGCTATGTTGGGTAATACCTCTTATAAGTCAACATTTACCCCCTTTTCATTCTATTTTTTCACAAAGACGCAGCATATACTGTTTTGTTTTCTTTTTTACCACACCATTATTTTTACATTTTTTATTCTGTATGTCACATTATTTGCCCATTTTTCTTCTGGCTTCATTACATTCATTCGAATATTCACTTTTAGGGGCATATTTAATTGTCCGCTTTACTCGCAAAAGTAACACGGCTTGCGCACTATTACCGTTATTACAGTAATAGTGTGCGTAATTACCGTTATTACAGTACCTTCAACTCAGGGAGCTGCAAGCTGAAATCCAGCTTAGAATTATCGTAACACCGCTAATACTCAACGCAGCGTTCCTTCGGCTAGTAACAAGGACAATTGAATATGTCCCTTTTCTTATTTTTAATAGGTTGTATATTAAATATGTATTGAAGTTACTTATATAATTTTTCTTTGACACTTCAATTCATTCCCATAGGGACTTAATTTGGAACCTGTAAAAAAACTACTACTGTACAAACATTAAACTAAGGAGGTGCCATTAACCACTGCTCATGTATTTCTTTTATCCTTGTTGCACCATGCTTGTGTCCGAGGAATAGGGAATGTATTTGCAGACTGCAAGCCTTATTGTTAACATACAGATTTATTTATTTTTAATCTAAGTTATAGTATTAACTTGTTTAATTTTTTTTAACCTGAATAAATTATTGTTATTTATCCTATTTTGTGCTGTGCTTGCATAGTTAGTGTTTCTTCTTTCTTTTTAGCATTTGGTTGTTGTATTTCTATTCCTTTCTTCAGTGAATACTAAAAGAGCCTAAGGATAATTTGAACGTGTTGTGAGCCTGTTTTCCCTATAGGTTAACAGAGATTTAAAATTTTTGGCTGTAATAACTGCCTACATACTATATTTCAACCATTCCAAAATTAAGATAACCATCACAGCTTTTTTTTCTCAGAAATTGTCTGAACAAGGACAACTAAGGGATACTTGTTACATTAAAAAAAACAGTGTCACAGAAGTTTACTGGCATATACTGGTGAATGCTGGTTCTCTATTGCCATTTGGAGGCTCTTAGGTTACCTATTGGTAAGTTAGCTCTCGCTTTAAAAACACATGAATGTATGACCCAGTATATATGGACTTTCATTATTTAGATTAAGGATCACCCTATTAGCAGAAGCTCCGTGATGTGACGGTGGCTTATCATGTATTTGCAAATGTGTGGAAATGAGAAATCTGCATTTTTATTTACAAGTAGAAAATCAGCTATTTTACTCACATCAGAGTTGCTGGGGTATTTTTCCTTTGTATTTTTCCTTTATGGATAACCCAACCCTTTCAAGCACTGGCTGTGAAACTATAAATTGATTGAGCAACTTTAATTTCTGTATTATAGAAAGGTGTCACACACAGTGCATCACAGCTTGCTGCGTATGCGGCTGCATAGCCAAAGACTGGTTAGAGTGCCCATGCTCGTCCTGGTCCATCCTGATCCATCCCAAAGGCACATACAATGGGCATGTGAGCTCCAGAATTGGACAAAGGAGCAATGGAAGAAAGTGGCCTGGTCTGATGAGAGATGGTACCAGGCTGTACTGTGGGAAAAAGGCAAGCCCTGAGAGGTAGTGTGATGCTCTTGTCAGTGGCCTCTTTCAGCAGGATAATGCACCTTACCACACTTCACAAATTGTTCAGGAATGGTTTAAGGAACATTAAAAAAAGTTTAAGGTGTTGAGTTGGCCTCCAAATTCCTCAGATCTCAATCCAATCGAGCATCTGTGGGATGTGCATTAAAAACAAGTCCAAGCCATGGAGTATCCACCTCGCAACTTGCAGGTCTTAAAGAATCTGCTGATAACGTCTTGGTGGTAGATACTACAAGACACCTTCAGAGGTCTTGTGAGTCCATACCTTGATGGCTCAGAGCTGTTTAGGTAACACAAGGGGGACCTACACAATATTTGACGGTTGATTCAATGTGGTGGCTGAATGGTGTACATTGACCACGTGAAGTCAGTATACTCTGTCTTTAATATTCTTTTAAAGGATAATTCTAGTTTTCTTACTTCCCTTGACCTTCTGTTTAGGAACTACAGTACTTGTATCAGTTATAACATGAGCAGTGGTGTAGCTAAAGACCGCTGTCCCTATCATGCTAAATCCATACAATCCAACACACAAACAATTACCACATATGAACATCACACAGTCACACACATAAAACAGATACAAAACATACTTATCAGTATCTGGGACATTTGGACCTATCCTTTAGTCTAGGTTTCCCCAGTAAACTTATTTCATCTTACTCGTGGGCTCTTTAGGGAGGCATGGTGAAAAAGGGCTTTTGCACATGCAAGTTTGAAAACTAGTTTGTTGATAAAACATCAAAATTGTTAAATAATAGGCATGTTTTCATTTTAATTGAAACACTCCAACACATACCTATTAGTTTAAAATAATTAAACAATAGTGCCCCACAGATGAAACACAAGAGCTAACATTCATTAACATGGGTATAGTTGCTTTCACTCTTGACCTCTGCACTGTAGTCTTTTGCAGTTCTCCAAATCACCCAGATCATTGTCCACTACACTTAAGTGCCCATTATCCCATTCTCTATAGACATGGGCATCTCACATGCTACATGTACCTGGTCTCTATTATAAGACTCAGGTTTCCTGGCTTCACGGTATTACTCACTGAATGGGTTGATTAAATAGTTTCGAGCTCGGCGTATTGTTTGTCCCCACAAGCCTATAAAAGTTCTCTGTAAGTGTACCCTAAAATAATTATTATAAAAATATATAATTATTTACATAGAAAGCTACACAGTTACCATATGAAAGCACATACTTTGCAAAGAGCAACGACAACAAAAACTTTAATAGAGGAAATAAAAACACTGGAAAGTGGTGTTGTTGAAGGTGAACTTAGACATAGTCATCCCAATGTTTGCAACTTGCAGCCAGGGCCGGACTGGCCATCTGGCAGTTCTGGCAAATGCCAGAAGGGCCGATGGCTAGATGGGCCAGTTATAAGGTGGCCGGCCCCATTACTCGGCACACAGACTATCCGGCATGACAGTCTGTGCACCGAGTAATGGGGCCGGCCAGTGTATGACTATAATGTGTGTGGGAGCCAGTGTATAACTATAATGTTTGTGTGGGCCAGTGTATGACTATAATATGTGTGTGTGACAGGGTAGGACTATAGTATGTGTGTGTGTGACAGGGTATGACTATAGTGTGTATGTGTGTGACAATGTATGACTATAGTGTGTGTGGGCCAGAGTATGACTATAGTGTGTATGTGTGTGTGTGTGTGTGTGAAAGGGTATGACTATAGTGTGTGTGTGTGTGTGGGCCAGTGTATGACTATAATGTGTGTGGGGGCAAGTGTATGACTATAATGTGTGTGGGGGACAGTGTATAACTATAATGTGTGTGGGGGACAGTGCATGACTTTAATCTGTGAGTTTGAGGTGGACAGTAAATGACTATAATGTGTGAGTGTGAGGGGGGGTCATAATGTAATGTGGGAGGTTGGCTATTAATCTAATTATTGGGTCCTATTTTATTTGTGCTGTGATGGTGGGGCAATTTCATTTAATAGTGGGGCTGTTTGGGAAAAATGAGGTATATTTATTAAATGTGATTGTAAGTTATTTAATGCTAGGGTGGTTGTGGGAAATGGTTATACTTAATAAACGTAAATGCTATTTAATTTCTTGCTGGTGTTGTTTGGAGGGAGGGAAATAGGTTTATTTATTAAATGGGAATACTATTAATTTAATGTCAGGGCTTGTTGGAGGGAAATAGATGTATTTATCAAATGTGACTGCTATTATTTTAATGTTGGGGCTGGAGGGAGGCCTAATTTTAAAATGTGGGTGCTGTATTGATCTAACACCGGTGCTGGTTGGAATTTTCTAGATTTCATGTACTCATTTTCTATTCCAAAGAGGGCCCTCAACATTCCAGGATCCAGACAAGCAGCAACTGATCTAAAGACATCAGTAGCCACAAGTGGTAAAAGTGATAAGACAGGTAGGATAGACGAAAACAGTCTGCCAACTGTCCTGAATTTGGTGGGTGACTGTCCCGCTTGATCAGGATTTGCTGTGACTGCAAGGACAGTTGTGCGATATGTCCTGCTTCACACTGTACTGCTTGTGAAGGCAGAACTGCGTGCACCTAACAGTAGTGCACACAGTATTGCCTGAGTATTTGTCAAAAATGTGTCTAATAACTGCAAGCACCAGCTTACCCATGGCAGCCATGGCATGCTGGCACTTGGAAAACCACAAGTTCCCACATGCCCTGACACCCATGGCTGACTGCCACCTATAGTACCACAAAACAAAATGTTTACAAAACCACTACACCCTCATTAAAACCACATACTTTTATTAAAAATAATAAAACCCTGATAAATACAGTAAACACCCTCATTCATACCACATATATTTATTACAAATAAGAAAACCCCAATATACTTACCAATCAAATTTCTTCTTCTTTCGTCAGCAGCTTTTAATCCAAAAATGTTTGCAAGCCATGTGTCAATTTGTATTTCTAATAGTCCCTGCTTGAAATATCCAAAATAAAGTGTAATTCCTAATGTCCTGCTTGAAAAATCCCAAATAAATTGTAATTCTGAATGTCCCTGCTTGTAAATATCTTCTGTTCTTCTTGTCTAGGTCGGCTCCCTTGTTGCTGGCAGTCTTCTTATCTTAAGCCCAGGAGGGGCCCCCATATTTGTAATCCAATCCGGAACATGCTTGGTTTAAAAAAAGAGAGACGCAGGAACAGCTTGTACACTGTACAAGCTCCGATGCGCAATGAACTTAAAACAGCCACGAGGTCTATTTATAGTAGAGATGGGCGGACTCGGTTTCCTTGAAACTGAACCCGCCCGAACTTCGGGAATCCGATTCGGATTCCAAAACAAGGCAAAACGTCATTGTGACGTCGACGGATCTCGGATCTCGCGAGTTTTGGAATAAAAAAATACCCGCCTTCCTGGTGATCTAGCGCCATTTCAGAGAGGCACAGAGAAGGGTTAAGTCATAGTAGAGCAGGCAAAGTGATAGAGTAGAAATAGGAGGGTGTGTATTTTTCTGATTTTGCACTACAAAGTGATTGGGGTGTCATATACCCCCTTCTAAAAAAAAGCTGTATTTTCTGAGTGCTGAAATCCTAATAGCACTGTATTTTTCAGAATTTGCACTACAAAGTGTTTGGGGTGTCATATACCCCCTTCTAAAAAAAGCTGTATTTTTTGAGTGCTGAAATCCTAATATCACTGTATTTTTCTGAATTTGAACTGCAAAGTGTTTGGGGAGTCATATACCCCCTTCTAAAAAAAGCTGTATTTTCTGAGTGCTGAAATTCTAATATAGCACTGTATTGTTTAGAGAGGGCCTAGCAGGGATTAAACTGTATTTTTCTGAATTTGAACTACAAAGTGTTTAGGGTCTCATATACCCCCTTATAAAAAACCTGTATTTTCTGCAAAGGATGGTGGAAGATTATTTTCAAGAGTTCATTGAAATCGAAATGTCAGACAGTCCCTTTCCATATACGGAAGAAAAACTGCTTTGCAGTACCTAAGCTGCCCACCCTCCAGTGTGTACTCAGAAAGAGTTTTCAGCACAGTCGGGAACCTTGTCAGTGATCGACATAGGAGGTTACTTCCTTAAAATGTAGAAAAGATGATGTTCATCAAAATGAACTACATCTTCCACGAGGAAGGCCTTTACCGGCAATTACATAGAAGAACTGACACTTCTCTAATGGCGGATTCCAGCGGAGATGAATTAATAGTCTGTGAAGATGATGTACACACTGATGAGGGTGATTATCATGCAGAAGATGATGACGACAACATCTTGACAATGTAGAATTCATTTCACAGCACTGTTGGTCCAACATGCCTTTAGGGCATTGATAGCTGGTTTAGTGGGAGCCCAAACAAACCAAGCACTTCAGCCACAAAAGTGGCAGCCCTTGCCACTAAAGTGCTTGGTTTTTTAAAGTGTGCATGTCCTTTGTAAAATCCAACATATGGGTGGGTGGGTGGTAGGGCCCAAGCACAATTCCATCTTGCAACTTAAATCTTTCCTGGCATTGATGTGTGTTTCTGCTATTACTCTAACAAGCCAATTGTTAGCTTGTTTAAGGAGGGCTAGCAGTGATTAAATTGTATTTTTCTGAATTTTCACTAATAAGTGTAGGGTCTAATATATACACTCTTATAGAAGAGCTGCTTTGGTCATTTTTATTAATTTACAAGTCTTTGCAGGCTTTTTTTCTGAATGTGCACTACAAAGTGTAGGGTCTAATATACACCGAAAGAAGAGTGCTCCATTGCTAATAGTCAATGATGAAGAGGAAGACATGCAGGCTTGTCTGTAGAATTTGCAGGCAAATTCAACAGTGTTACATTGAATAAACAGACACATAGGGGGAGAAGGAGAAGAGGAAGACAGAAAATTAATCATCTTTCTCTTACTCAGGACTGTCAATTCTATTATAGTCTCTTAGTAGGCTGTGGATCAGCCTGCGACAGTCCTGGATGGTCATCTTCTCCCTTTTCAAGATGAGGCGTTTCCTGGCAAGCCAAAAAGCATCCTTAAAGCAGTTCATAAGGCTCCATGCCTCCTGGAAAGCCCCAATGATGTGGGTCCCAGGAAATAATCCATAAAACACCGAATGGTATGAAAGGCAAGTTCTGGGCACACTGTCCATATACACAAAACTAACAGAAAACAACCAGTTTTAAACGGGCCCTCTAAGTAAAGGATGCAGCCAATTGTAGCTCCTAACATATAAACCCCCAAATATGTTTCAAATGGCAAACTCAGTAAAATCAAAAAAGTGGTGGAACAATTTAGTGCTTCCCTTTCATAGATATCTACAATATACATAAAAGTAAAACAATAAATAAAATCTGAAACTCAGACTTATCTACTTCATGTGTCGGAAGTCCTTTTCAGAAACAAGTTCATATCAAAAGCAATGTTGAATCGAATAGTTTCAATATATATATATATCGCAAAGATATTCTCCCTCCAGTCGCTTTTTTATCATGGATTATTTGAGGGTATTTTCAAGGAATCTTCTGATATGAAGCAATGACATGAAAGACTCTCATATATATCCAAGTCGATAGTAATATGTGGGAGAGAGAAAAAAGGAAAGAACATATAGTGTAATACCGTCTGGGTAAATGAAATGACTCGTGAGTAAAAGGATATGAACTCACATTTATTATAAAAATCTTACTAATAAAAATATTAATGCATCCACAAACTGTAGGAGTGAACTCGTACCATATATAAAATGGTATTAGGCATCGACACTGTCCATATGTTCATGTTCCAAGGCATCCAACAGTGCCTGTGCAGTGTGGCAGTCCCAAAAAAAACTCTTTGCTGTTTCCCTTCTGGTGATGCAGAAGGGGCAGTGGACATATCGACACAGGTTCTGGAAGTGCATGAATGTCCTGAGAGGCAGACATCCCTGGATAGCTATCCATGCAATGTCTTTGTGTCTAGTAGTCAGCTTCTTACTACTAGACACACGTTTTGTTGTGTTTGTAATCAGCACTTTACATGAAAGGTACCTAACTAGATTATAATTTTGTGGGAATCGGGCCTGATTCGAAGCTCACTGATGAACTGGCTTTTTGCTTTGAATTTCAATGGCTCTTTTTAGTGCATTGCCTGGCACCCTGGATTAGTGTGTGTCTGATAAAAGCACGCATCCGGGGGGTCAGCACTCGTTGCCATGTATTAGCTGTAGAATTACCTCACTTATCCAAGAAATAGGTGGAGCGTTCCAATGAACCATAACTGGTTTCATGAACCAAGGACAATTCCATCTTGTCCCCTTTTTGTTTTCTGCCACTGCTGTGTGCCAATGTTTCCTAGATATGGTAGGAACTGCCGTGTGTTTGAGTAATTGCTCTGTCGCTTACCATCCAGCAGTATTTGGCTGAAAGTGTATGAAAAGCATATTATGACCTGTGAGATGGTAAACATTGAATGGAAATCACTGGAATTTAGTGTTAGTGAGGTTAGTGAGGTTAATAATAATGTAGGTACAAAATAATACCTAAATTATGTGATTTTAGCCCCAAAAATGGAATTTAGTAAAAAATGGCTAAACAAAACCAAAACCAAAACACACATGGGCGGTTTTGTCAAAACCAAAACCCGAAGGTAATCCAGATCCAATGCCAAAACCAAAACCGAAACACGAGGGTCAGTGAGCATCTTTAATTTATAGTTTAAGGGGTTTCACCATGACAGCGTGGGAAAATGCAGGCAGACAGTGTAACAGTGATGTGTTTACTAATCTCGCAGCTAGGAAACACAGGAGAGTTAGATAAACATGGAAGTGTTTGACATCGCAGTAAATTGCCAGAGATGACCAGCGATTTTTAAGATCTGAGTAAAAATCGCAGTTTAATACATCTGGCAACTTGGGGACTAAGATCGCGGGTTATCACCCGCAATTTGCTATTATTTTAAAACGCTGACCTTGATACATTGACCCCATAGTTGTTAGCAGTCCCAATTTTCCATGACAGACCCAGATTTTAAATATTTATCTCTGGAAATCTTGTTATGTTTCAATATTGATCAACTGCAAAATCGATTTTGCTTATTGGATGCAATTCTCAATGTTAATATTTTCTGGACTTAATAATAATAACTGAGAGAAGTGTTTAAAATGCCAAAAGTAACATTTTACTTGAGTTCAGTAGGTGTCTTTTTATGTTGCTCACTAAGATCCATCTAGGCTACACAACTCATGTTATGCATAGAGTCACTTGCTCAGCAGCATTATCATCATATCAATTGTTTTAAAAAGTTGGCAATCATGCACAGATTACATTGTTCACTGTGAATGCTTGTTTCCATCTCAGTTCTTCACTTGTGAGCAAGAAGGGAGGAAAGAAGCTGTCCTTAGCCCAGGGCCGCTGAGAGTAATCTCGGGCACCAGTGCACAGTATAGAGGGTTGTATATTTGGCTCCAGACTGTGTGCACAACTTTAGAAAGATTACGACAAGAGCTCCTGGACCTTGCCTATAACCCCACCACCCTATAATCCCACCATCGGGCCCCAAAGGAAGCATTTATACTTAGTACCTGCCCAACCCTCCTCTCACTCCTACCTAGAGGTCCCTACTGACAATGTAGCAGCTTCTTGCAAGCTCATTGTGCAGGAAGTTGCAGTGCCTTCTATCTACTGAACAGTTTGTGTCCATGTGCAGTAGTGGCCGGTCTCTCCCAGGAAATGTAAGACAGGTAAAATAACACCTGCACATTGTTTATGTTCACATCGTACTGGGCCCGATATTCTCAGAAGGCAGTACAAATCATTATGCAGTTAAGGCCTCCCTCTGCTACAAAAGGGATGACATGCTGCATGGTCCAAACCCCATAATTTCTATCATGGTCCAAAAATAAATCATAAAATAATATTTCGGGTAATACTAGTATACTTCTTTAGGAATGGGAGAGGAAAGAGGAAATGTGTCAACTCGGGGCACTCCAGGACTTTTATATTTAATTACATAAAATTATGCA
Source organism: Mixophyes fleayi (assembly GCF_038048845.1). Classification (NCBI taxonomy): domain Eukaryota; kingdom Metazoa; phylum Chordata; class Amphibia; order Anura; family Limnodynastidae; genus Mixophyes; species Mixophyes fleayi. Next base: position 258,561,560 of record NC_134405.1, on the reverse strand, counting down.
TTACAGCTTTATTGATATTCATTAAAATATACTAAAAAGTTCCTGTTTTTATCAATAGAATCACATAGAGAAATATTAAAAATTGATAAGTAGACAAGGTATTCAACAATTGTTAAAATGCAGCAAAATGCTGCTTTTGTATTTTCAGTTATCATTTTTATTTTCAGTGGCATATTTTATTTATTATATTTTAAAACAATGTTGTCTCTGTGGGAGTTTATATATTTGTTATATTCTTTCTTTCTATATCATATACTTACCTTTAGGAATCCTTGTAAAATACATAGTGACTGTTTCAATATTCTGACTAAACAATGATGCTTAATAATGACTCATTTATACTGTCCATAATAGAGCCTGAATGTAAATAAACAAACTTTATCCAATGATAACAACTTAGATTGCAGGATCTGACATCTGACATCTGACTGGCTGAACTATCAATCAATCTTGTGGATGATGACATGACCAGAGAAGCGCTGGTGTTCTAGTGAATGTTCAGTTCTATTATCACTTCATCCAATCAGGGATCGTTACTAACAAAGATCTCCAAGCAGAGGTGAAAAATAATGAAGGAGGCGTGTTTAAGGTCTATAAAAAGCCGGAAAATTCTACCCTTCGATTAGCCTTGATAAAGCCACTAGCAATTATATATATATATTTTTAATTTGTGGTTATGTTTTGGTCATATTAGCCGCATTTCATGTGGACTATTTTCTTAAACTGGTGTTTATATTTCCATGGTATACAAGGGAACACACAGTCAATAAATAGAAGTTGTACCTTTACGATTGGTCATGCTAAATTCTTGCACAGTGACTACACCCCTTCTGGACTCGACAATGACATGCCCTCACAAAGCATGTCAAGGGGTCCATTCACACAAAAGGACCAAGACTCAGGTTGCTTCGAAGGGGGTATTGACCTCTGGCCAATCCACAGAAGCACAATATGCTTACTGGTCGCTGACTGTGATGCTCTTCTACCAACCGCTATGCTCCTTAAAAGGTCTCATAGCCCACCACCAAGTGACTTCACTATAGACCCCAATCTCCAGTAAATCTGCTCAATAAAGAGCCATAGCCACTTGTCTATCATGTGAACACCATTTGGCTTAAACAGGTTTACCTGTTCCACCATTATTAAAGGGTGGTTAATGACTACTCCCCCTAGCTCCCTGATGGCGTTGCCTTGAGGACCTATTGATATTCCTGAGGAGAGTACTGGGGGAGGGGATGGCAGGTCTCCAAGAAAGTCCTGGGATAAGGTTGGACCGGCCTAAGTGTCTGAATGTCCTGAATGTCCCGAATATCCTCCCTAATGAAGAAAGGTAACTCTAGTGACTTGCCATTCCTCACATCATTACCATGAGGTGCAATCTTAAAATGTTGGGGGGACCATGGACAGTCATCTCCCCCAACAATAAGGGCATAAGAAACAACCATCCTAATACCCTCCTCCCCACCCACCTGATCTCTACGGGGTAGGAGAAAGAAGACCAATCTGGGGATAACCGATGTCTGGCAGCTGAGTACACGTATGAATGGCCCACTTCTCAAATACGGATCCTCTTGTCTGGTGTTCCTAGGACGAAGCACATAAAGTTCAGTCAGGATATATCTCTCCCTTGAAAATTGGCCTTCATTGCTTTGGGCCTTACCATAAGCAGACCCTTGTCACAGCAGTGGGCAGCGTACTGTACAAAAGCAGGCCCTGCCAGAGCAGTGGACCACGTGCCATATAAGCAGACCCCTACCAGAGCAGTGGCCCGCTTAATGGGGAGACTTTCAGAAATGGGGCACCGGGCAGGGAGGGAGGGTGCGAACGGTAACGCATATGAAGGATAAAACTCCTAAAACCCTGGAGGTTCATAGCTAACCAGGCCTAGATTAGGGGAAACAAAATAGAAAAATTACCTTCACGAGCAGCATAGCTGTAGGTTACTGGAGAGGGGATGGCTCAAGTAGCAATATTAAGGTTTGGGCCTTATGTACCTTTTGTAGGTGTCCGACTTCCTAAAGATTAAATGGCTGTGATGGAAGCCCCCTTTCGGCCTCAGCAGTAGCTGCCCTGATCTGAAAGGAATGGGCGCCGTACAGTGTAGGGTCTAGACCCACATATGCCAGAGATCGCTCAAACAGCGCGTTAAACTGAATTTTTGTAAGGGGGGATCTGTCAGCAAGTATCTACCACATGTCACCCCCTTGGGGGCGTACCCCTGTCAATCATGATAAGCTGGCTCATTTTGGGCGGGCAAGGTTATTCACTACCCTTTACTGGACTGGTCTGTTTTTTACTTTAGCAACTTACAAGCTATTTGTGTATGTGCAATTACAGTGTATTTAGCAAGCAAAGCTGCACCGCAGGATTCACTGGAGTGCTCAACCAGTTCGCTGACCCTGAACGCTCTGTGGAAGGCTAGTGAAACCGCATCGCTAAATAGTAGCGTCTCATAGGCATCTTTTTCAACTGCTGCCAGGGTACTAATGAGCCAGGATAGGGTGCCTGTGTCTATTGACCTTCGCTTATCTACACCAGTGGGTCCATATTTGCCTAGCATTTAAGGGCCTTTTCTTCATTAAGGATTTGGTGGGATCCAATCCTCCCTGAAGCTTTGACATGAATGGAATGCCCGCCAGTGTGGCAGCCATGGCGGTTTTAGTCACCCCCTCCCCCCCCTTTTGGTATCTGTCCCACATGAAGTCAAACATTTTGTCACTCTGACATGATGCATTGGGTACCCTCGAACCAAGAAAGAGTAACCATTGCTGCCAAGCCACCTGGTAGGTCCAATTTGTAGAAGGGGCCATATGACGCCTCTACAAAAGCCATTATGCTGGCTTGACCATCTGCCAAACATAAACTGGACAGGGTATGTTGATCAGTGTTGTAAAAGGGGCCCGTTCACTAAATCAGAGTCAATTAAAACTTGAAATCGTGTCTGATATCCCATTGTTTATGCCAGGAACATGTCCTGCATGAATGTTGATGTCGTGCTCCAAGCAGTACAGCACCAAGAGCACCGGAGCAGGTTAACTACTGGTAGTGACGTGGCATTCTGGTGGTTGATTGCCTGCACTATCCCCAGATTATCACACCAGAATACTACATTCCTGCCACAGAGGCGGTGGGACCACAGCTCAACAGACACCATGATGGGGAACAATTCTTGGACTAGCAAATAGCGCACTAAGCCATTGCACCGTCACAAGGCCAGCCAGGGGGCCATGCACCATTCCCCTTGGAAAAATCCATTGGCCCCGGAGGCGTCTGTGTTGAAATCCAAGGTCATATTGGATACCTTGGGGGTAGGCCATATGTGGACTCTGTTGAATTGTTGTAAGAATTATAACCAGATCCACAGGTCCTCTTGGATTTCAGTGGTCAAGTGCAATCACATGTGGGAATGAGCTTTCTGCAAAATATCCTACCCATCGGGATAACGATACGGAACGTTGAAGGAAACTAAGAGTGACTGGATGCATTACAGGGTGCCAGTGGGCGAGGTTAGTGCATCTAATATCAACTCCATCCTCTTAATTCATCTTAATTTTTTCTATGGGCAAATGAGAGCATACCGCTATAATGTAAATTTCAATGTCCAGGAAAGATAAGCAGGGCAACGGCCCTGCCACCTTATCATGGGAAACCGCGCAAACGAGGAAGCCAGGCCTATGATCAAAACATTGGCTAGATAGTGGGCAATCCTAGGGTGTCCCATTCCTGCTTGTACACACCAATGCAGGAAGGAGCTGAAAGCCTCGAAGTATGCAGATGAGACTGAACAACCCATAGGGAGGCACCCATCAATATAAAACCCATCTGACAACCAAAACCTCATTTATTTAAAGGAGTTCGGGTGAATCAGAAGCAGACTTTATGTCCAGCTTTGCCAAAAGCGCCCCTTTCCTGTATGTTCTGACTGGGGATAAGGTGTCCTTGAAAGACTAATACAGCACAGTGCTATGGCTCGCTTCAGTGGCACTGTTTGCCAATCCCCTGGGCTGGTGGGATAAGTGGTGGATTAGATGTAATTTACCCGACGCTTTTTTAGATACCATCCCAATGGGGAGATCACTAGATCCGAAAAGGGGGAGAATGGAAGGGAAAGGGCTAACCATGAATCCTAGGCCAACTTCCTTGCGAACATTATCTGCAAGCCCTTCAGAAAGTAGATATGCAGATCAAGGTTTCTAGAGGCGGCCGTGCTCATCCTCCACTAGTGTGGAGACGGAAGCCACAACGAAATCCCCTTACCAGGAAGCAAGCCTGGGAAGCACCGAGAAAAAGGCGAAGCCATGTGCTCAGCACCTGCATGTTTATAGGGGAAGGGGCCTTAAACAGTGCCCCCTGGGTTCCTACGGCCTCTACCGGAGCCCGCCGAGCCCTGGGGCATTCCCTAGCCTAGTGTGTGCTGCGTCATTTGGAAAAAGTGTGCTCGGAATTCAAAGACTTCCTTCTACCGTAGGAAGTGTTTTTAAATGCATAAACATTGATTCTTGAAATTTGGGGTGAGCTGCCACCTCCACAAGGCTGGAGACCTAGCTCCACCAACTGTGTGTATCAGGGCAGCACTGGGGTGCTTCAGCTTCATTCATACCTTGTTCTCCGTCCATATTCCTGAAAGGGATGATCACCTGCCCACTAACTTTCCATTAGAAGCGTTAGTCATATGTGCACCATTTTCCCACTGCATTGCTGATAAACATCCTGTTAATCAGATGGAGGTTTTACCAGACATCCAATCTATGCTAGCTATAGACTCTCTTCAAATACTACTCTTTAAGTAGTATGTCGCGAAGACGCAGTAACCCGTCAACCAGTTAGAAAAATTCCTATACGCCTCCTCACCAATGCCCCCTTTAGCGCAAGCTGATATGAGATCTTTATTGCACATATTCGTAAGGGAAAACATGTCCACTTAAAAATTTCTTTATTTTATCTCTTGTGCTATGGACAGAAGCACAGTATTTTCACAGCAGACCATCTCGCCACCCGCGGATGCGTCAGCTACTTTCGGCACTTTGCTACCCTCGAAATGTGTATCTAATATTTTCATAAGCTTGTGCGGGCCTTGTTCTGACAAGGACAAGTCCTTGCTGATGGTGGAAGCAGGTGGGCTGTGTATGGGTATTGTAAAAGTAAATTGAGAATCATACTCACCCGCTCGTCCATTCTTCGTGGACTAAATCTGGTGCCGCCTGTGCATCTTTGGGTATTTCTTGCTGCATTGTTGTCAAAATCCTGGTGGCTCTCTCCCGGTGCCAGACAGGAGCATCTTCTGTGGATTGCGTTGCTGAAAAATAAGACACATTAGAAGTGATATGTGCACCTGAAAGCAAGCACAGCAGAGGGGTACCCCAAGATGCAGACGGCAGTTTTACGGAGGGCATGGTGTACTGTGGTAGGAAACCAGGGTCGGGGGCAAACATGCACTGTGAGGGGGCAAGGGCAGGGTTGCAACGCGAGCCGGGTACTCAGGAGGCTAGGGTCCATGCATGGTGGTAAGGGAGACAGTGGTACAGGTGGTGAAAATGGGATGTGGGAGATGGATTTGGAGCCACTGTTGAAGGAGAGCTAGAGATGGATTTGGAGCCCGGCGGGAGCTGGAGGAAAGGAGCAGGGAACCAAGTTGCAGATGGGCCAAGATTTATATTTGAGAACCGGATCCGGGAGAGGGTGGGGTATGAGTGGGGGTTTGGAGGATCCGGAGGCTGCATATTCGATGGTAAAAAGGATGTTGACACCGGACTGACACTGTATGGGCGTCATAAGGGAGGGGCTAAAACATGTGGGTTGTTGTCTGAAATAATATTGCTGGGCCTAGTCCCAGTACTCATTTAAATCTGCATCTTCAACTCTGAATACAGCATACATTTGCTTATGCAATTATATGCATGCAACTTTTTCAATCGCAACTTATGTCTATGCTTGAATTCAATTCTGAAACAGGGCCTATGGTATTTTTTTTCCTTTTCTAGGTTTTAGAAATGACGCTCAGAGGGCCTGACTCATAAAGGAGAACAAAACAAAAAAATTAGTAACTTTGCACCTTGGTAAAATCATGTTGCATTGGAATGGGAGGTCATTTTAAGATGTGGGGACAGATTTATAGTTGGTATAGGGCATGTTCTACATCAACTTAATTTCAGTGTAAAAATAAAGTTTTCAAGTATTTGTGTGCTACATGACAAAAAAAACAGTATTTTCTCCATGTGTAATTTAATAAAACTATTTTGCAGCCCTTGCATTGCAACATGGTTTGTCCATGATCAAATTTACTCCTTTTTTTTTGCCTTGCTCTCTTTAATTACTTTTTTTTGGCTCTTAAAATAAAAAAATACATTTTTGAAAAATGCTTTAAGTTTATTAATAGGTGTAAGTATATTGAATTATTAATGCCAGTTTTAAAGGGGGGGGGGGGGGGGATTTTGGTATCATAACGTCGTGCTTTATAGCATTTATTTATGTATTTCTGCTCATTTTAATTTATATGCAAAATACCTATTTAAACAGTAGGATAACAAGTACATTATCGCTACCTGAACACAGTACTTATGTTAACATAACAGAAATCCATCTATTCAGTACCAAGTGGGGAATTAGTTGGGGAATTAGTATTAGAGGTTTCAAAATTATCCATGCAAATCTGTAAACATTATGATTACTGCTGGAAAGGGGCATAAGGTTAATGCTTATAATCTCTTTATACAATGCTGGCAAACAAGGATAGGGTACTTATGTGAAAATTATCCACTCTTTTTGGATCCCTCTTGGAACATATAAGTCTGTTTGTTAAAGTTAATTTCTGTATGCTGGTATGAATAAAATACTATAAATATTATTGCCACATATCTTCTATAGGGATATTGATTACTGTATATATGTTTGTCTGGTGCTAAAAAGATTTGATGAGGGACAAAATTACTAACATTTGAATGCAATTTCCATTTGTTTTTGGGAAAACGTTTTTAAAGTGCCTCTGTCCTCATATGATATACTTTTTTTTACACTAGTAATCTTTTTGTCTTCTACCTTTGCTTTACCATACCTCCCTATCACCGCTTTTTGAAGGAACAGTCCTGATTTTTAATGTCCAAAAGGAGAGTGGCTTACAAGAAAGGGATGTAGTGTCAAAAGAAATAGTGTATAGGTCAGATGCTTAGATGGATTAGTGGGCGTTCTGGTTTTGGTTTTGGTTTTAGATCTGGATTAACTTCGTGTTTTGGTTTTGGAAAAACTGCCTTGCGTGTTTTGGTTTTGGATCCCGTTTTTTTTTTTAAAATCCCTATTTTTTTTTTGCTAAAATCACATATGTTTGCTTTTTTCCCCCCTACATTATTATTAACCTCAATAACACTAATTTCAAGTCATTTGCAGTCAATTTTGATCACCTCACAGGTCACAATCTTATTTTCATCCACTTTCAAACAAAGACTGCAGCGACCTGCCTGGATGGTAAGCAACAGAGCAATGACACAAACACACTGCAGTTCATAACACATCTAGGAAACATTGCCACACAGCAG